>NW_008657751.1:16416-35551 GCF_000695815.1 Acanthisitta chloris | reverse complement strand
ATAAAACAGGAAAATACTGTACGAGTCTGATGTTATCTTGCCTTGCAGTGTTGTACTTGGATGGGATATATCATTTAAATAAGTCCCATTCTGAGGTTCTGATGTTTTGTTTTCATACAGTTTTCAGCTATTGACAAGCTTGGACAGAATGTAGCTGTTGTTGGCAAGTTTGGTTTTGCACATTATTCTTTACTCACCAAAAAATGGAAGCTGTTTGGAAACATTACCCAGGTGAGAGGTTATGGTATTTTATTCTGGGGTACTTCGGGAGGTTTTACTTGTTGGCATGTGAGTCTTGAGAAAATGTAAAAAAATAATCTTTTTTAAATAAACAACATTTGGGATTAGGGATGCTGATTTTACACGTGTTTTTCATTAAATGTCTGAAACACTTATCTTGTGGTTTTGACACACTAATTTGTGTCTGATTATTAACAGGTTTCCAAATCTGAGTGTCTGTAGTTACAGACTTACTTCCATATATCTTACTGAGAGTTTGTGTGACATAACTTTGGTCAGTCTTGTAAATTCTGTCCAGAAACCAGTTTGAGAGAGTTTAAGGATGTCAGTGGCATAAGGAACCGTAGAGCTGGGTTTGGAAATTGTTTGTCCTGCACATATTATTCTTTAGTCCTTTTGTTTTTTCAAACAACAAAAATTTCATATTTATAGATTGTCTTGCCACTACAAGTAAAGCTTATAGAAATCATATATGGCTTTCAGCAATTACCCATATAATGTACATGTCTGAGTGTGTAGGTGTATATAAGTACATGCATACATGTCATTTGCTTGCTTTTTTCAGGAGCAAAATATGATGGTAACAGGTGGCTTAGCGTGGTGGAACGACTTCATTGTTCTTGCATGTTATAATTTAAATGATCATCAAGAAGAGGTAAGGTATTTTTCTTCAAAGTAAATGTATCATTAGATTATCTGGTCTGTTCTACGGTAGTATTACAAACATGAAAAGCACAGTAGTATTGTAGACATGAAAAGCTTGGTACAGAGGTGGCGTTTGGTCGTATTCAGAATTTGCTTATTGATATGTAAGTAATTATTTGCAGAATATTTTTATCGTTAGTATTAAAAACTTTTCTGCTGACTACTGTGAATCTACTCATTATTCCGAAAACTTTGTGACATTTTTGCGTGTTTGCACAAAGCGTGTTTTGAGATACCTTGTTAAAGTATTTTGGGACGCTGTTGTAAGGTTTTAAAGTAGATGGGTAGAGGAGGTTTGCTTGCTCTTTGTTTTTTTAAACTAATGAATAAAACTCCTTCCTTATGATTGTTGTTCAGTACTTCAGATTTGGCTGTACTGTTCTTTAACCACTTTGGATGCAGTAATGAAATGCAATGTATAAAACATTTGATGAAACAAAACCCCAGTAACGTGTCCTGCTAGAAATCCTTGGCAGCCACTCCACAAAAAAGAAAATAATTGGAAGTGAAATTACTGTTAGTTTGTTGGTAAACAGAATCTGTATTGAAACTACTCCTTTTCCTTGCAGCTGAGAATCTACCTGCGAACTTCTAACCTTGACAATGCGTTTGCACACATCACCAAAGTGCAAGCAGACACATTACTACTGAGTGTCTTCCGGGACATCGTAATATTGTTCAGAGCAGATTGTTCCATTTGCCTTTACAGTATTGAGAGAAGGCCTGAAGGGTGAGTATCAGTGCAGTAAGGTACTTGTAAATCTGTTCTCAGCCTCAGTAAATTCTTAGGGTGATAAAAGTTGTTGGATAACTCGTGGAGTCAGATTTTTGAAATACAGAGGGGTAAATACTATCTGAATGCACAAATGATAGTTCCTGAGTGTTGTCACTTGCATGCTGACATGCAGATTAAGTGTGGAGGCAGTGACTAATACATGCACATTTCCAGGTGTCTGAACAAACATCTTACACTGAATGTAAATGGAAGGAAAAAGCACCCGTATATTTGAATATTTTTAATTAAAAAATGTTTCTAACTTTAGAAGTAGGAATTGGTGAGGGGAAGGTGGCTGCAGGCTTGCAGGGATGAAGAAGGAAAAAAGGTTTGGTCTTGGTGATTGTGGGGAGTTGTTTTAGTGCAAAAGAAGTAGCAATGTATGATATGCCAGATACTTTCAGGCAGTTAAGATTAGTTAACCTAAGGAGGAGATTAAGATTCACAGGTAGGGTTTTTTTAAGTGCCTAAGCAGGTGATTTTTCTTACAGTAGTGGAATCTTGGTTTCAGCAAGAAGGAACCTCTTTGTGTTAGCAGAAATAAAGTTGTTGATCAGCTTGAGAGGAAAATATTTGCAATGCTTTTCAAAAACATTCCCAGCAGAATCCAAACCCTGGAGCTGTCTTATTGAAGGGTCAATAGAGTCTTACTCTGACATATCTGATGTTGTCTACTATTCACTCATTGCTGTATTTCCCCAAACGATCAAGATAAGTAACCCAGCTTAGGTTTATTTTGTAACTTTCTGTGCAGTGGATATGTTGGCATGCAGGATTGCTGATAAAAGTAATGACATTTTGGTCTGTAGAGTGAACTGTTTGCTGAGGCTAAGTTGCTTATTTTCATTAGGTTTACTTCAAGATACAAATTTTATGTTAAATGCTGTTGTAAAATCTCTAAACCCGGTCATCTTTCCTTTCAGTCTTAACCCTACTGCCAGTATCCAAGTTCTTCAAGAAGTGTCCATGTCTCGGTACATTCCTCATCCTTTCCTTGTAGTGTCTGTTACGTTGACATCAGTGAGGACAGAGACTGGCATCACCTTGAAGATGCCTCAGCAGGTAACAGGTCTCAACATTTAAGAGAATGTTGTCTTTGAGGCAGGCTGGGAGGCATGTGAAGTTGCATAATTTTCTCCACATACCAAAAGCACTGGCAGATAAGAAAGTGGTGGCACAGATGTTAGGTCTGAAGCTTTGTGCTTCCTTCCTTCAGGTCATTGTAATTTAGTGTCCCACAGTGCTGAATGTGTGTCCAGAGACTCTGGTATGGGCTTGGACAAGATCACAAAATGCAGCATGCTTTTGGTTTTCTAGTCCCTTCTGCTGTGGCACAGCATCTGTATTCTTGAATTACCTGACTTGTGGTGTTTCCTAATTTTGAGAAAAAGCTGCTGAAACTTTTTACAGCACTAGTAGTATTTAAACTTTGCTTGAGACTGAACAGACACTACATCTTTCGTTTCACCTAAGAACCTAAGAGTAGTCAGATACTGACAGTCATAGAGTAGTGATACTGATAAGAATACAGAGCTTTATTTGTTAAAATACTGGTGACTTGCCCATGCCAGTTGGATAAAGTCCATATCAAATAAACATGTGGAATGAGTCTGGTGAATAAGAAACCTTCTAGTATTTACTCTTTCACACAAGAACTACAGTACTTAGTTCTACTTGATTTTTGAGTCCTTCTGTGTTTAATTTGGTTGTTAGTCATCTCTGTAAGGAAGTGTGGTTAATTTACTCTTTTTATTATTGTGGTTATGAGTAAAATAATGCATTCAGAAAGCTTAAATAATTTGCCTAATATTCTTTTTATCCATAGGCTTGTGAAGCTGAAAGTATTATGCTTAACTTAGCAGGACAACTCATCATGTTGCAAAGGGATCGATCTGGACCCCAGATCCGAGATAAAGATAGTAATCCTAACCAAAGGAAGCATGTGAGTAAATATGTGTGAAGTATTGTATGTGGCTTCAAAGGTATCAGGGACTGAAGTAGTTGTAGAAGAGCGTGGTCTAGACATAAAGAAAGCAGGTGTAGAATGCAATGCAGACTCAGTTGTTAGATGGAAGTATATCACCACTCACATGACATTTTTTCCTCTAGCTGAAGTATTTACTACTTGTGTTTACTCATTATAGTGCTGTGAAATAAACGAGTCTTAAGCATAAAGATCCTTTGCAAAATTTGGTATGTACCAATGACAGAAAATCTCTGGTCTGTCCCAAACTGTTCTGTATATTTGTGGAACATTACCATTTTTTGCAGGGTGTGTTTACAAAGCTCCCAAAAACAACAACAGTGGAGATTGATTACTGAACTTTTCAATTCTTATGTGCTGGTGAAAACCACTTCTGTGTGAAACAAGCACTTAGGGAAAGTGAAATCTGTAAAGTCTAGTCAAAGAGTTGTTTGCAGCTCAAACACTAGTAAATTTGGTGTTTATAGTAATTTTGGTTGGACTTGTGGGCTAGCTGAAGAAGCAGAGAGCAGGTTTTTATTTTTCTCCCTTGTTTTCACCCCTCTGCTTCCTGACTGTTAAGATTTAAAATAATTAAAGAAATGTCTTTTGAGTTAATATCAGTGGTGTCTTTTCAGGTGCTAAGGTGCAGTTAAGGGATAAGCAGATTTGTTTCTTCTTTGTTAGACAAATAACATTTTTGAGGAAAGTAGTCCTTAGCTGAAAAATAAAGTTCTTGTGAAGACGGTAAAAAGAAAAAGGAATAATGAATACTGACATTTTAATTTTTTTATCTTGTTACTAGCTGCCTTTTTGTGCTCCAGTTGTCCTAGCCCAGTCTGTTGAAAATGTATGGACTACTTGCAGGATTAACAAACAGAAACGCCACTTACTGGAGGCGCTGTGGCTCAGCTGTGGTGGGGCAGGTATGAAAGTCTGGCTTCCCCTGTTTCCCAGAGATCATCGAAAACCGCATTCCTTTCTGTCAAGACGGATCATGCTGCCTTTCCACATCAACATATACCCATTGGCTGTTTTGTTTGAAGATGCCTTGGTTCTTGGTGCTGTTAATGACACTGTGCTCTATGACTGTTTATACACTCAAACCAGTGCTAGAGAACACTTAGAGGTTCTCTTTCCTTTCTCCATTGTTGAGAGAACCTCTCAGATCTACCTCCATCACATTTTACGCCAGCTCTTGGTTAGGAACCTTGGTGAACAAGCCTTGCTTTTGGCCCACTCCTGTGCCACATTACCATACTTTCCTCATGTACTAGAACTGATGCTTCATGAAGTGCTGGAAGAAGAAGCTACCTCGCGGGAACCCATTCCCGACCCTCTCCTTCCCACTGTGGCGAAGTTCATTACAGAGTTCCCCCTCTTCCTGCAGACAGTTGTTCATTGTGCTAGGAAGACAGAATATGCCCTGTGGAATTACCTTTTTGCTGCTGTTGGAAACCCGAAGGACTTATTTGAAGAGTGCTTAATGGCCCAGGACTTGGACACAGCTGCCTCTTACCTTATTATACTACAGGTAATGGTCCTAATGTATTGCAGAAGTGGTGATACTCACAAATACTGCAGTATTTTAGAAATAATGTCATACCAAAGCTGTGTGTGTTCAACACATTTTTAACGTAGGCTTTCCGTTGAGAGTATGCCCAGTTATGGTGTGGGGGAAGGTTGTGCGATGTAAGTAGTTTAGTGTTATAAGAGGAAAATAATACCATGAAATTGGCTTTTTACAATATTTGGTATACTTGAATGCTACACAATGTGGCTTGATTTAATAGGACTTCTGTTGCTCTACAGCAAAAGCAAATCACTTAATTATGCTTTGTTACTTGCAGAATATGGAAGTTCCAGCAGTTAGCAGACAACATGCTACTCTCCTATTTAATACTGCCTTAGAGCAGGGAAAGTGGGATCTTTGTCGTCACATGATCAGATTTCTTAAAGCCATTGGCTCTGGAGAAACAGAGACACCCCCAGCTACACCAACAACTCAGGTCAGTGATGGAAAAACTAAATGCTGAGCATCAAACTTTGTGTGATTAATCTTGCTGTTACACAGCATATTTGCTCGTTTGACTGTATGTCTTTTTTTTTTCCTTTTGGTTTTAGGAACCTAGTTCAAGTAGTGGCTTTGAGTTCTTCAGAAATCGCAGCATTAGTTTATCCCAGTCAGCAGAGAATCTCCACAGCAAGTTTAACTTGACAAAAACATTGAGTATGCCCTCTGGCCCATCTGGAAAAAGGTAATTGGCAGTAATATACTCTCCTTCCCCACTTTGTTAGGTACTGTACTCTCTTACCAATTTAAGTTATAGAAATACATGGTATGATAGAGTTAGATTTGTCATTGTCTCCTTCCACATACTTTGCATTTGTCTTTTCCCAACCTCTGGAATGTTTGTGTCTCTCATAACGTTCTTGGGAGAATATATTATTATCACGTGTGTAAATACGTGTGTGTGTGTTCGAATACCTACATAGATACTGCTGACCAAAAGCCTCTGAAACCACTTGGATGCATGTGTATTAATTTAAACAGCTAGTGAGACAAGATGCCTTATGTTTGAAGAATCTGTTGTGCTGAAAGATATGCCTTGAACAGCTCACAGTTTGCAGCATCACTGTATGCATCGCGCTGTGCTACTATGCACATCTTCATCTAGCAGCGTGTGCAGAGCTATAAGTAGAGCCCTTTACACCTTGGTGTGAAACCATCGTAAGCTTCTGTATACAGAATTTATATTGATAGGTATTACTGTTGAGAAGTAGCATTGAGCTGGGATTCATTATTGTTTTGATTTTGGCTTTTTTCCCCATGTAAGACTTTTGAAACAGTGTTAGTATAAATCCAAATACTCTTAATTAGTCATTTTTCGTACAGAGTACTGTCTTGAAAGTTTTTATGGGAAGGGTCCTAGACTAATACTTCACTAGTCCTAGTCAAGGGTTGTGCCTTGCATTATAGTCAAACTAGAAACGTTGTTTCTCAAAAGTCACTTTGCAATGGCTTCTGCCTTTTATCTCTCCTGCTTTACTTTTTTCTGCACTGCTACTAGTTTAAAGCCCTATGAGCACTGCTCCTTATTTCACTTACCTATTGAGGCAGTGGGATCTTTTGGAGAAAATAAATAGCAAGGAGCAGTCGAAACTGCTTCTTCTGGTATGTAGAAAGCCCTCCATACTGTTCTGGTGACTCAGGGTACTGTGGTTATGGCCAACAGCCTTTACAACTCTGTTTTACCAGTCCTAACATCGCTGTTGTCTGGTGTGTGCATAGATGGAGTAAGGACAGTGACTGTGCTGAGAACATGTACATTGACATGATGCTGTGGCGGCATGCTCGGCGCCTGCTGGAAGAGATCAAGCTGAAGGACCTGGGCTGCTTTGCTGCACAGCTGGGCTTCGAGCTGATCGGCTGGTTGTGCAAGGAGCGAGCCAGGGCTGCCCGCGTGGAGGATTTTGTGTTCGCCTTGAAGAAGCTACACAAGGATTTCCTCTGGCCATTTCCAGTCATGCCAGCTTCGTCCATTAATTCGCCTTTCAAAAATGGAAAGTACAAGACAGGTGCTGTAACATCTAAGCTGATGTGTGCTGGTTTTCCCTCCTGCAGTTCTGCTTCTGTGGATCTGAATCTTACCTGTCTCAGTTCAGCCAAGCAAAGAGCAGACTGAGGCTTGCCACCTGCACAGCTTTCTCACACTGGGTGTATTTTTTGAGGGGATTCTGTGTAGTATGAACAGTATCTCTTGTGTGATTACTGTTTCTAAAGTTTTCTGCTTTCTCAGGTCCACTGAACTGGGTATCACTTGTGCAGATACTGAGTTGAACTCGGAAATTGCTCCAATGCAAATTCTGCTGGAGAAAATTACTAAAATCAATAATCTTATATAGCCTTCAGATGAGGTTTTGATTAATTTTTCTAACATGAAAAAGTAATGCTCCTAATATTTGTATTTTGCTTTATGTTGGAGAGTAAAAATTTCAAAGACTTTGCTGTAAACCTCCTGTGTACTAATCTCTCAGTTCAGTGCTTATCTCCTTATGGTAAAGTTGACACCAACCACCAAGTCATTGTCTTAGTAGCAGTATTGTTACTGAGTTCTGTTGATGCTAACACTTTATCAGCTGATACTTCTTCTATGCCAGTGCTGACATAAAAATCTGATGAGAAATTCCTTGTATTTTGTTGATCCCTTGACAAACGAATTGAATATTGACTTAAATATAAGGTTTAGCCTCCTGAAATGCCTGGAGATAACTTTCCAAATTTCCTTACATGACTTTTTATGGTGGGTTTTTGTTGTGTTCTTTTAGCCATGGGGGAGCAGCTGCTAAAATCTCAGTCTGCTGACACCTTTGTAAACATGGAAATGGATACTGGGGTTTCGAACACACCTCGGAGTCGCAGCTGGCTTGGTACTATCAGTTCCTCTCAGAGAGAGATTGACACCATTTCATCCCATGGACCACACATGCAAGATGCATTCCTTTCTCCTTTGCTGAGTAAAGGTTAGTCACTCTTCCTTCTGTCTGATCATTGAAAAAAAGCACGTGGAAGTGTGCACTTATTTTTTGGTATTTGTGTGCCACTGATGTTTTGTTGCTTCTCAACTGCTGGATTTCCTTGGAAAGGTATTAGATACATTATTTATTGAGGAAATTAGAGAACCATATAGATTTATTTTTTCCATGGCTTTGTTTATATCACTTTTCTAAAAGCCAAAACGTGTGATCAGCTTAAGAAAATACAAGGGGAATTTTATTTTTTAATGCATTTTTTTTCTGAACACAGTCAGAGACAGGAACTGTCTCTGACCATTTTTGTTTCCCTTGATTTTTTTTTAATACTTCCTCTTGTGCTGGAGCAATGTTTTCAGCAGTATCTGCCATATGATTTTGACTCTATTAAGGAAAAGACCTAAGTAGCTAGTGTGAACTACAGTCTCCCCAAGTTTCTAGAGCCTCTTGTGAGATACAGAGCATTTGGAGAGATCCTCTACACCTGCTTGAGCACTGTCTCCCTCTATTTTCACTCCTGTTTCTCGTGTTTATTAATTCTAGAGACTGCAGGAACTCATTAGGTTTATGTAAGTTTGTTGTGGAACTCTCCAGAAAAGCACAACTCAAGTGTGAAAAATTATTCTCTCTTCTCATTGCACTGCTTGTACTGCTGCCTGCCACTACGACTCCTTTTTTTCTGAGCTGGGAGAAGACCTTCGAGTTCCATGAACTTTGGTTTGCATGGTGAAGCCGTTTAGTTTCAGAAGTGAAACTAATAGTCTTTAAGACATTGCAGAATTATTTTTATTGGATACAAAAACTACTGCATTCTTCCAATAATAATCCTACCACACAGTGTGACTAGAAGAGTGCTGAAGTGGGAGGGACAGTGTGCCTGAAGTAACTGTGATACACTGTAAAGAATTACTATTTGTCAGTGTGTGTAGGGAGTAGATCAGACATTCTGAATCTTAGTAAAGTAAGTAGTTTCTCTTTTCCCTTACGTTTCTGAGTGTTTTTGATAGGTGATGAATGCAGCATTGGTTCAGCAACGGACCTGACTGAAACAAGTTCTATGGTGGATGGTGACTGGACCATGGTGGATGAAAACTTCTCCAGTCTAAGCTTAACTCAGTCAGAGCTTGAGCACCTCTCCCTTGAACTGGCTAGCAAAGGGCCACACAAGTCACAGGTCCAGCTGCGGTAAGTAATGTAACGTGTGCATTGGAAATGTAGGATTATTAGTGTGCAGCATTAGGGGAAAGATGCTATCTGCAGAATCACACTGGGATTTTTGTCTTCAGAGTGGAAAAATAAATAAGTAGGCTGTTTTTTCCATGTAGGTACTTGCTACATATCTTCATGGAAGCAGGATGTCTGGATTGGTGTGTTGTCATAGGCCTTATCCTCAAAGAATCTTCAGTTATCAACCAGGTTTTCAGTATAATGCAGTCCTCTGATATTGATGGAGAACTCTGTCAGAGTATCAAGACTGGCCTACATGCTGTTGACAAATGGGCTTCTACTGATTGGTAAGTGTTAATTTCCTGCTTCATTTTCATTCCAATTGTAGATAATTAGTTACCTGAAAAGTAACCTTGAGTTATCTCAGCCCTAGCTGAAACATTTACTTAAAAGCACTTTTGCAGGACATGTCAAGACAGTAACTTAATACAGCTGTAATGAAACGTGGAAAAAAAGAACAAAACCACAACAAACCAAACCCAAAACAACTAGCCTTCCAACTTCTATTGTTTGATTAGGGTTGCCTTTTTCTATTTACTTTAAGAAGTTTCTGCTTTTCAGGCATATGACAGAAGTATGATTTGTCAATTCACTCATGGTGTTCTGTACCATTGTCTCCCTAGCCCTGGGTACAAGCCATTTCTAAATATCATCAAGCCACAGATTCAGAAACTAAATGAAATAACAGAAGAGCAAGTACAGCCTGAAGCTTTTCAGCCAGTGAATCCTTCTAAGGTTCCTGAACAAGTGAACCCCAGAGCTGAGGAAAGCAGGACTTCATCTACCCATGGCACAAATCCTCAGAGTGATGCTGGCATCAGCACTGCAAGCAGGCATGAAGAGGACAAGGCTAAGACAGAGGATGAGGATTCATTCCAGGAGGGCAGTTATGACTGTGTTGTATCTTAAATGGAAGACAAACAACTTCCCAAGCATCAGGTGTAAAAAGGAAGCAAACCAGCTCTTAGACATGCTTCCATGTTTCAGATTTGAACTTTTTTTTTTTTTATGCTTGTTTTGTTTTTGTATTTTAATCCTTGAAATCTTTAGTGGGGATAAATAAGCAGCAGTTTCATTTAATAATGTCAAAAGGTGGTAAGATTCTTTTCTGATGCGAATCTTCAGAGTGCATCTTTACATTTTTGTACTTCAAATGGTGTTGGGGAAACAGTGAATGCATATGGAAACAGGTTCAGCTAATGTTCATCAGTACCTTTACATCGCCAACACATTCTGAAGAGACTTCTCATATCTTGCTTGAGTTTAAAAGGCAAAGAGGGGATTAAATTTAAAACTGTTGTGCTTTGCAGCTTGCCTGCCGAATAAATGTCTGATCAATGCAGTTCAGATTGGTTTGATACCAATATTTTGTATTAAAGGACTGTAAAATATATTGTATATTTTTGTGAATAATCTTGTACAAATACTCAAGACTGTACCTTATTTGAAGGTACCTATATGTATTGTGCATGTTTCTAGATGACTAGTAAAATTTAAGCAAAGTTGCACTTCTTTCTGGATGAGGCATACTTTACTGACCTAACATTGACACAAGGTGGCTTACCTGTTTTTTACTGCCACTTACAGATCTTGTAGTTGGGTTAAGGGACTGCTGAAGGTTATTTATTTCATTGTAAATTCTTTTCTGAAAAATGGATTTTTAAAATGTAAATAATCATCATATACTCTTGCTATGGAAAATCAGTTTAACAGCTCATACTTAAGCATTTTTCAAACATTTTATAATATGCATACTTCTAACTAAGACATTTAACTTTCATACAATGTTATGAAAAGCTGGCTGCATAAGTCTGTTGCTTGGAGGGACTTATTTTTTTTAGCTGCTGTCCCTATGTAATAACTACCTGTAACAGTATTAATTTAGATATTAGCTTGTTTGTACTGTGCAATCTGAACAAAAATGCAACATTATTCATTTTATACAAAATAAACTATAGTTTATTTTTTATAACATCACTTGATTACTGACATGGACCAAACTAGTCATCATAGGGTAGATGCAGCATCTATTGCTTTTCTAGTGTATGCACATCCATTTAAACTCTGACAATTGAGAATATTCACAAGTAAGTTTTAAATAAATTGTGGTTTTATCATCTTTATTTCCTATGTAGATAGGATCAAGTGCTTTAAAATGTACAAATATTAAACTGTTGCTTTAGAATGGCTTTACTAAGCCAATACAACCAGTACAAGTGCAATAATTGCAAGTATTACTTGGAAGGCTGGAGCTTTTAGTGATTGCAACTTGAATTTCATTTAAAGAGTTGAAACTGATACTGAAGTTAGAGGAAAGAGATCCAGTTTTAAGAGTCCCAGCATTAAGCTTATTCTGCATTGTAGCTACTGGTTACAGATAATGTCTCTCATACCTACAAGCCTGTTGTGACCTGACATCAAAATCCATTATTGTTATAAGGGGATAATACTTAAAGCTTTTTTAATGATAAAAAACTGCTTAATCTATGTTAAAAGAAATAAAAACTGTGTTTTAAGTTAATATTTTTCTGTGGTTCTGTGGTAATGATGTAAGCCAAGCCCATCCTGATCAGCTTTTTGCTGTTCAGGTTTTGGATCTGTAGAAGCAAAACCTTACATTAACTGATATACTGACATTCTTAATATTCATATCTTACTACTGTGCTACTGTTGGTTAGCAGGTAAATCTTTTTAGTTGTGAAATTTTAGAAGTTTGTACTTCTTTAGTAGTAATTATCTCTATGCAAATATTATGTGCTAATTTTGTATTTCAATTTCACTGCTGTTATTCTTGTAATTAAAAGACAAATGTATTCAATTTTACTTGAAGTTACTCCTGTGAAAAATAACTATTTTTGACTTTAAGCCATTGACATTAAATTACAAGAATTCAAGTAGGCTGTGGTAGAGAGACAAGTTCTCAAGGAAGCTTCTGGATGAAGATTGTTTTATATCTCTACTGCCTGTTTTACAGGATGAAAGAACTGAGCCTTTACCTGTTAGTGCATCTTTGAAGTTATATCCACCTGCTGTTTTGAAAAGAGGTGTACTGGTGCTCCTGTGTTGGACACAGCTAGTTCCAACTGTCCAGTCTCAGCTGTCCATGGGACACAGCTGAGCCTGCCTCCTCTCTAATATATTTAACCAGAGGTAAAAAATGCTGTGATAGATGAGTGAGGGAGGGGAAAAAAAAAGAAGTGGGAACAGGCCTGCAGACACGCAGGGCCAGAAAAGAGGAGCAGAAGATGTTCCAGGCACTGGAGCAGAGATCCCCTGCAGCCTGTGGGTCTGTACGAGTACATGGATACGCTAACTGATACACCAACGTTTTTCCTATCAGCAGCTCACTCCTGTGCTACTGTTTAAGTTAAATCTTTTCAGACCCTGGTGAAGCAGGCTGTCCCCCTGCAGCCCATTATGGGGTACACTGGAGCAGCTACCCACACCGTGGCCTCTGCAGGGCCCTACACTGAGCAGGGTGGATGGATGAGCCCCGAAGGAAGCTGCAGCTCATGGAGAGACCATGCAGGAGCAGGTTTCTGGCAGGAATTGTGGCCCACGGGGGAACCCATGCTTGACTAGTCTGTTCCTGAAGGACTAACCCACCACGAGGAGGATCCACATTGAAGCAGTTTCTCTGAGACACTGTCCATGACTCCATGTGGACCCCATACTGGAGCAAGCAGGGCAACAGTGTGAGGACGAAGGGAGAAGCAGCAAGGAGTGTTATGGACTGACCATGATGTGACCCTCGACTGACCATCCCTAGTCCTTCTGCACCATTGCAGAAGACAAGCTGGAAGAGTGAAGCAGGAGCTGAGACAAAGGGGGAGGTGGGGGGAAGTGTTTTTATCTTTGTTGCTATCCTACTTTATTTTTAATTGGCAATAAAGTAATTTTCTCAAGGCCAGTTTGTTTCACCTATTATGGGAACCAGTGAGTAATGTCCCTGTCTCAGTCCATGAGCTCTCTGCTCTCCTGGCCTGGTGAGGGGTGTCAGAGAACAGTTGTGTGGGTACCTGGCAAGCAGCCAGGGTTGACCCACCACAAAAGGTTTATTCATCTACAAATCTGCACTATTAACCTAAACATAGGAAAAATGGGCCAGTTGAGGGTCAGCATTTTTTTTCTGGAATTCCAGCTTGCTGTCCCATTCTCACTTGGCTTATCCAACTCATAAAACAGGCTGCCCTGGTTCTTGTTGCCTTGGCCTACTTAAGAGTTAACAGTTAATGGCATAGAAAAATGTCACATTTCCTTCTTCACCACCGTTTGCATATCATCAAGCTTTTTTTGAGCTGATTTTCAACCTGTGCAAAACTAATTGCCTCAGGAAAAACAGCAATACTGTACATTCCTTGCTGCCAATTTAAAAGATCCCTTCACACAGGGTATACTTGCAAAATGCTTGAATCAAGTCACATTTCTGAAGATAATTTTTACCATCACTTTTGTCATAGCTAATTTCTCATGTGTGTTTTAGTACAAAGCATCCAGTTTAAATGGTTTTAGAGCTGAAGTGTCTGTAAACTATAGGTTGAGACACACTAAGTAAACAGAGATACCTGAATTCATAATATAGCCTGAACCTTTACAAAGGTCCTTCTTTTCATTATCAACAGAGAGAAGTTGTCTAGTGGGCAATGAGATCAATGTCAGTGTGTGGTGAGTGGTGTAAGTCATCCCCGTGTTCAACACAGGAAAGGGAGAAGCTTTCTCATACCACTCTGAAAGACAGAACACTCATCAGGGGCATGTTGCTTTAGGTACCACCTGAAATGAGTTCCTAGCAGAGAGCACTAAGAATAGACTTTACAAAAGCTCAGAACTGGAGACTGAAGGTAGCTAAGAAGCAGATTCAAGGCACCTAACCACTCTTTCATAACTTTTTTCCAAATTACTGTTTCCTATCAAAAAAAACCCATAAGAACAAAACCCAAACAAAATAACACACCAACACCACAGAAAAAGCAACATTCCCAAATAAACTATGCATGGTTACTTAAACTCACCTACTGGCTATGAAGCTTGCATTTGTTCCAGTCTCAGACCAGACTGAAAAGAATTCCTCCTTTCTAGATTAAGTACTGCTAAGTTTTGAAGGCTGCTTATTGCAGCCTTCTGATTTTCTAAAAAAACCCCTGTGTTAATGGCCAATGATGCCTGACACCTTGCTTGAAACTGGCAGCAGTGACTTTATCTCCCTAAACTGGCTTGTACTTCCTGCTCAAGAATCAGCTTTATGCTTGGCATGTTCTCAAGTTGCATCTGCAGCTTTGACACAACCATTAATTGTTCCGGCCCAACAGAACCTCTTCTGCAGTGAACAGGGAAGCCTGAATAATTTCTAGGACCAATTTATCCTCCAAGACTGGAATGGATTTTCATGGAGATTGAGAATGCATGTTCTGTCTTCAAAATGGAGGACACAGTTACCCAACTTGATGCTGACAACAGTTTGGTGACAGAGCGAAGGATTACTGATCTCGCGTGTCCTTTCCATTCCCCACCAAGATGGCATATCAGGTTCTAAGATGGGTCAACCTGCAGGCTCCTTCCAGAATATTATCAGAAATCAGATTAGGTTTAGTCCTCAAGGGAAAAAAAGTACTGAACAGCATTTCCATGCAGGAAACTGTTAGCTCTGTCCCATATACTACAATTAGCTCTGTATAAACTTGTTAGATCTTTGATAGATATTAGTGTTTTCCCAGCAGGTTTGCAACCAAACCTAGATGGACAGTCATTAAAGACAGGCCTTGCTACCACAAAGCAGCCCCACTCAGCTCAAGTCTGTCAGTTTGTGTATGATAGCTGAAATTCTCCCTTTGACTACACATATCCCAACACTTTCTTCAAATTCACATGTGAAGGTATGCTGACACACTTCTAATGATGCATTAGATTGTATAACCAGAACAGAATTGATAAAATGCTTAGTACTTGGAGAGCTTCAGAAATATGTATGTTAATAAAGAACATAATAGATTCTCAAAGCCATCAGTCAGGGAAGAACAGAAGAGTAAAGCAATTTAGAAAAAGCTGTGGATGCAAATTGTGAGATGAACACAGAAAAATTCTAATCAACCAGCTGCTTACTGCCCCACTAAGAATAAATAACTGCTCTACTCCATGCCCTTCTATCCTTAAAATTACCAGCTGCTTGTGTTTCGTATACTTGACAGAGTTAGACACACAATACTTTCTAATGAGAAATACTGAACCACACCAGCAGAAGATTGATCTGCTTGTACTGAATGGGAAAGCAGATGGACACAGGAACAGCAAAGTCTTCCATACTGTCTGTCTGTGATCAACAACAAATATGCTCTCAATCATCAGTTTTGCAAAGAATACTTTGTTTTCCTTCCATAGCACATTTTGTTTCAAGAATCACCTTCCTCTTCAGGCAACCAGCCACAGCCCTCACTTTAACTTCTCAGCTCTGATCATTTTCACATTCTTTGGCCATACTTATCTTCCATGTAGCTCTAATTCTCGATGTCCAATTCCAGCATCACTTAGCAGTATATCTACCCCAAGCTTAAATAAAACATTAGTGCAATGAATAAAACCAGCTCATATATGCCTTTAATTATGCCAGAAATCAAGTTTCGCTTTTATTTACAATGACAAATTTGCAACAAACTAGACATCTCTCATAATTAAATTATTTAATAAAGGTTAAATCCTGAGTTAACAAAAGTTGCTGCTTCACTGAAGTTTCAGAAATTGCCAACAAGCATTTTTCTTTTTTTGGCTCCCAGTATGAATTCTTCACATAGCACTTTTTCAAAGCTTTAAATCAGAGGCAAAACACAAAAATCAAAACTGAGGAAGACGGTCAATATCAGTGCAGCTTTAGTTAACTAGCTGTGCATCAGCTAGAGTACAGTACAAGACATTTGCTGAGATTAAAGACACAAGAGTTTTAGTTCATAACTCTGATTTTCAAATCACTAATAGCATTTTCAGATAGTATAGGGGGTTTAGTTTCAAATCAGATACAACCAAGTGAGCGATGATTAATGCACATGTCAATGTAGAAACCCACTGGTTTTATGATAGGGCAGTTCATTATGATTACAGTAACTAAACCTCTGACTCTAGTCAGTCGACAATCTTTGTGAATGTCCCTTGCAACAAATGATACTGGTTCTTGCCACTATCATACACAGTTCCACAACAATTTGAAGAAAGAATACTCAACTTGAGAGCTGCTATCCGTCACAGCTCACACAAATTAGCTGTCACATTAACTGCCCTGCAAACTTAACCAGTAGAAGCATGTTTTCACTCGAAATGATGATGCATGCACAAAATCTGCTTTGCATGAGATTAGGCAATACCCACAAGATGAACAAAACACTAAAATTTGTAGCACGTTATTAATGTAGCAAAATGATTCGTATATATAGTTTGGAAAAAAGCATGAAGAAGTTTCTTTGGATACACAGACTTCTTTGAATTTCAGAAACTACCATTAACTATTAACCACTGTACTAAAAAAAACCACCCCAGGAGTATAAGAAGAAAAGAGGTCAGTGGCTTCTGATCTCAGAGTTTGTCAGTTAAAACTGGAAGATACTCTAAATCACTGACAGTCATTTATAAAACCCATCCTGTGAAAATAAAACAAGAACAATCCAGAGATATTAGACATCTTTTTAAGATGACTCTTTTACATATTTTTCCTTATGGAAAGCAAACCTTATTTTAAGAAACAGTTAAATGTATTAGCAAAGTGCAATACTGTCACACTTAAGTCTCTCCAGAGGAGATACCAAAATTAGCCAATTCTAATAAATTGGAAGGTGACTGAAATTTAGAGTGGATTAGCCACAAGACATCCGCATAAAGGAGTGAGGACTTAGCACTCTTACACGTGAGAGAGCAAGTCACATGCTGATGTGCTGATACTGAAAGATCCCAACAGCAACAAAACCACAAGATGAGAGTTGACATCAAACTTACTCATTCAAGTTGTAACACTGAAGAGACAGAGAAAAGGGTAGGAACTAAGTATTTTAACAGAAATATAAAATTTGGATAGGTAAAAAAAAAAAATCACCACATTCCATCGCAATATTGATTTTTCTGCACTTGCCAATGCAATATACAAGAGCACCATAGCTTTCAGTGACTTCATCCACTGACAAAAGTAATGTCTAGGACTTTGCCACCTCTGACCCGCTACCATGAGAAGAAGCATACTTTAGCTGGAGATCTGACTTGAATAGGATGGATAGGATTGGTATTGGGATAGTCCCCACATGTGTGTGAAGTATGGTTACATTTTACATAACATCAAAAATAACTCCACACAGCTCTGCCATTACAACTGCCACCATCTATTATGCTAACACTACCTCCTCAAGCACAGTTGTTTTCATTTTAAGAACTCCACGAGACAAACTGCCACTTCACTGGAAGAGCCAAGGTGAACTGCATTCAACGTTGACACAAAGTATCGTTATATCCCCAAAAGAGTAGTAGTCTCTGAAGAGCCAAACGGCCCAAAAGCCACCATTTGTTGCTAATTACTTTAAAATTCTCCTTGAAGTCTCTGGCATCTTGTTAGAAAGTGCTTGTTACAACAGCATTCTGAGTCAGAGATAACCCCATTGGCCCTGCAGCATCACTGTCAAAATTAAAAGACAAAAAGGTCGTAAGTGCATGACCAGCCAGAAGAAAACGTCCAGTTTGGAAACCTCTCCAGTAAGGCATAGAGTTGAGGTGATTTTTGATCTTCCCCAAAAAAGTAATGTGCTGCTATGGCAAGGGAGACTACTCCATCGGAACGCTTTTCAGGAGCCTGAAAGTAAGAACAGAACAGTCTTTATGATAGTTTATGGCTTTTAAACATAAGATCAAACCAGATGCACTTTTTACAGACACTATCTATGCAACAAACTTAATCCTGCAGCTCTTTGCCTTGAATGTTAAAGTACTTCCTCTTTTCAACATACTTGTCTGATTACAGGATGAGTTCAATTTGAAATGAACTGGCAACTAGATATTTAGATCACAGTGCCTTGGACACATCACACAGCTTGCACGTGCTCCAATTTCAATGACTGTATCTGTCTGTCTTGCTGACAAATCAAGATATAGACTCCAACACAGTATTTATACCATCAGTTTTGAATTTAAGAAACTTTACAACTCTCTCCAGCTTCAAGACAGATAAGTTTTCCACCAAGGACTCTTTGTAGTTTCCCAAAACCAAGCAAACAAATTACATGAAAAGAAAACTACTTATAATAGCAAAAACAACTCTGAAATAATGAGGTTAAGATTGGAGAAATCCAAACTCATGACCTAGACCATGGACATAAGGACATTCTCTCTTTGGCTGTTTGGCCAGTTAGTGGACTACTCATCAAAAACATACGTGAGCTGATATATTAAGCCAACATATTTAAAAGAGGGATGCTAGAATTAATATCCATCAAATAAAGCAAAGGTTTAGGAAGTTATTATGACATTTTTCACACAGGAATGCAGCAATGAGGACAAGAGGTGGACCAAGGGATCACCACACTTTCACTCACTGTCAGTTCTATCCAGAAGTGCCACGGTGCAGCCTGCAACCCACGGGAGTAAAACACAAAGTAGTCTCCTCCTATGCTTGCAACTGGTGTTCCATCCCCAAGAGACCAAGTGGACAGAGCCGAACCTTCATGCGGCCG
>NW_008657751.1:7492-16369 GCF_000695815.1 Acanthisitta chloris | reverse complement strand
GAGGGAGGGAGATGCATCAACAGGAAGAGGTAGAGTAACCATCTGGTTAACTACATTATAGCATGTTATCTCTGTATTACTGTTCTTCCAAAGCATGTCTTCTCTACAGAAGCAGCTTCAATTATGTCTAAGCCTTGAGGTAAGTCAGATGATGATGCAGCAGAGGAATATAGGACAGAGCTATAAAACAGACTTTTAGAAAGGACCTGCTGTAAAACAATCAAGGCTTACTCAATACAGACAAGATTATCAGTCCCACAAGTAAGAACTGCAACACAACACCCACAGCTCCCAGTGTGTTATGAAACTGAATTAATTCATGCTAATCTCTCAAAGCTCACTATCTTGGGAATGGCACTAGAACTTGCAGTACTGGACTCAAAAACTGATTTATTATGGGGATAAAAATAAACACAAATCATAAACCAGAAGCTTCAGTCACTCACCAGATACTTCAAAGCTTATCCTCACAGTGTTCCAGGGCGTCAGTTCCTTGGACAGAACTTTAAACTGAACAGGACTTCTTGGAAAAACTTCTGGAGCAGGAAGGTACCAGTTTTTACTGGGGAGAAAAAAGATAGTTGAAAGTTATTCTCAATGCAACACCCTGCAGTAATAAATACCAGAAGCCAAGAAGTTTCTGTATAGTATAGCTGACTGTCCTGTTAACTAAATTAAATATTCAAAAGTACTGATTTTAGCAGAAGGCAGGTAAAAATCAGCAGCTTGTGGTCAGACAAATATTTAAAGAGTATATTAACAGAAAAGTAGCCACCAGTGTATTCATTCAATGCCTTCATCTACCTTAATTTGCAAAACAAATAACTAAGAATATTTGCACCTTTGAACTGCAATACTTTTGCTCACAAGATTCTTGGAGTATGAGAATAGTCACAGCAGTCAGTTTTGTTCTGTGGAGACCCCTGGAAAGGGAGGAAGAGGGGAGGAGAAATATATAACTCCTACTCTGAGCTGCCCTTTAGAAGGCCTTCCCTTCACCTTTTCTCCATTGGTGCTTATATCAATTTTCCACACATCAACTTCTACAGCTCCTGCAGCAGATGCAGCAATCCCTTGCAGAGACTCCAGCAGAAGATCCTGTGCCTAGGCAGCAATTTGTCTTCTGAAGAGGAAGGATTATTTACTTTTAGACCAAGATTAGCCTTACTTTCTCTTCTCTTACATAAGCAAGACAGCTGCAAAGCACACTGGTCGTTTACGCAAAGTACTCAAGTGAAGCAGAGTTCACACCAACCGGAACATGAAATGCACTGGCAGAATCCAGGGAAGGCCACAGAAGGGAGCCTGCTCCTCGCATGGTGTCCTAATGGTGTCATTGATTTCAGGTACATGGGGAGTTATGTGAGATATTCCATTATAATCAAATCCATTAATCCATATACCAGAGTCGCTTTTAACCACATTTCCATCTAGATCATGAAATCTTCTGCTCACGTGCTAGAAGAAAAAAAAAACAAACAACAAACATGGCAAGATGATGGAGGCTGTGACATTTGCAAGAGTCAGAGATGATTCTGAAATATCCCCTGTATCAACCCTTACAATCCACTGCACTTTCAGTATGCACTGAACACATATCTGACTCTGTACAGATAAGTACAAGAATTATTCAGGTAAGGAACATACAATAAAAACACCCACGTTCAGAAAACGACTGTGACTGTATCAGCCTCCCACCACATTCACTTTTTAAGTTACTGCTGTTCACTCTACTCTCCCACTCAAAACACCTTGCTCTTCTAACACAGAGGAGCTAAACACGGAGATTGAACAGGGAAACATCAGCAATCCTTTCAAATCCAGGAATAATTGTTAGAGTTTTTAAATCAAGCAAGAAAGGGAAGGTTACCCTTTCTGGGGTGGAGGAAGTGGCGGGAGTTAAGCTTTGAAAAAACCAACCAGCCCTGGAACCAACAGAGGAAACACAACTTACAAAGCCTTTCTTACCTGGAGAAAGACTCGCTTAGGTTTTGGATTAGCAGCATCAGAACTGTAAGGAAAGAAGATTCCACTACAAACGAGAACCAGAGTGACTACAAACACAGTAGTTAAAGTTACTAGCGTCGTTTTTGTACTTTTGACAAGGTAAATGAAGTTAATCTAGAGAATAAAAAGAACAGCCCAGTTATAAAACCGCAAGACACTACTTGTACAACTCTAAAATTCGATTATGGAACTGAAAGTACATTAAAAAGACATCACTGCAAGTACCACCTGACTGACACACGATACTTCCTTGCAATCTCAGTATTTAAAACCAAAACAAAAAGTGAATACTTCCTGGAGCTTTCAAAAATTTCCTAAGTTTAAAACATCTACCAACAAACAGAAATCAAACCTTTCCAGGTTCTATGGCAGCAGAAGAACCCCCAAACTTGAGAATTTTTCTTGAAGTGTTGTATATGCATTATTCAGCAATACACTACACCTAAAATGAATGCCTCCTCAAAATTCAGCATAACATTTCACACTTTACACCAACCTTGACTACACCTTCACAGAGCAATGTAACCCCTGCTTCACTGACTGCTTTCTTTGACTAATACAAAACATGGAATTTTAGACATGTTTCCTAGAACTTTCCTGTAACATTTAAGATATTGTCAAATTATTACTAACTTTTAGTATTAAGAAAACCTTTTGATTCTAAACTCTATAGTTCAAAGGTTTTAAACAACATTTACAAATTCTACTTACAAAATAGGATGACAGAATCATAGTGAAGACCACAATGAATCCTGCCAGCACCACATCTGGTGGAATTTCTGAACCACTTCGGCCCATGACAGGTGTAAACATTTCAAATACAGTCCAACTAAGATACATCATATACAGATAGGGAATAAACATCCCCAGCATGTACATAACAATAAACTTCATTGTGGTACCTATAAATGACAGAAAAAAATAAGTAAAAGCTTAACAAGACAAACACACAGCTCTACTGATACACACATATACTGCTTCAAGGTCCAATAAACAATACTGGTCCTCATTCCTGATATGGATATGGAAAGAAGATCTCTTTTTGCATAGCCAATGCCAATATAACTTCCAAAACACCACAAAACTATTTGTGTATTGCAAAAAAATAAATTAGAACAGGTCTTCTGTCCCAAACACTGTTTAAATATTACAGTATTTTTTAGAAACCTTTACTGTCCATGAAGGTATCTGATCACTTCTTAATAAACCCACTCATTCTTTTAGCCTGAGACAAAGGGTGTTTTTCAGTGCATTGTTTTAAAAAACCTTTTCACATTTTCAAACTGACTTTAGTTCAAGAACTCTTTTTCTTGTTACAAAAATGTGCAATAATTAATTTGACTATTCAAATTCAAAGTTTGGGATTTCTTTTGCTTAAAATGCAGAGTAGGGGTAAAGGTTTTGAGATACAACCTCCCCCCCATCAAATTCATACCTTTTTGGCTGAATTCTTTGTGGATCATCAGCTTAGTAAGTAAAGGAAATGCTACCCATAACGTACAAATGAATGCTGAACAAAGGCCCATCTGAGTAATTACAGCCAATGCTATAGACCAAATCATCAATGAGGCATCAAAAAAAATATCTCCCAGGTACTGCTCATTCATATTCTGTAACAAAAATGCAAACAGACTTCATTACTGAGTACATTCCATGGATCCCATCTCATGAGAATACATAGAAAAGTCCTTATTTCTTGCAGATAATTGTTTTCATTGGGCTAAACAATTTTGACAAGCATCATCTCACCACTCTTTTACCATTTAGAGTTATCCAGGACAGTACACTTTTTCTTATTATCTTTTAAATCTGCTCTGACATAGCTTGAAAAAGAGATTACACGGGCTGGGGTGGAGAGAGGAAGAGTATGTGCAAAGGACAATACAAAGAATATTCAAAGCTACTGTTCCAGGTACACAGGCTGAGAGGGCCTTTTTACAAAACACATAAAAACATGGCATATTAAGAAGCTACATCGTACTTATGTGTGCAAAAGTTATCTATGCCTCCTGAGATTCTAAACTGGTTTTTGAGTAGCAGCTGTTATAGCAGACTTCTATACACACACTGCTGTTAGTGCACAATTATTATACTGGTGCCTTTACAGGTCCTACCACAAGCTGTCACTTCACAAGTCTGGTTTTCTGTGTATGCTACTTGTTTTGAAGTAAAGACATGCATAGGTGAAATAATACCAGATAAGAAAAAAATGGAGTTTAACCATCAAAAATGGAGTTTGCTTTCTTGTGGCTTTTTCTGTTGTTATTTTGTTTGGGTTTTTTAATTTTGGGTTTTTTTGGTCTTTGTTTTGTGGTCACATTGTTTTGTTTTGGGGGTTTTTTTTATTGCCTTGCTTTGGGTAGTTCTAGTTACATGGGCAATGCTATAGTATTTGCAGTGCAAGATTCCTAATTGAAAATCCTGTTAGTAGCAAGAAGGAGTGCTTGCATGAACAATGGTTATCAGAAAGCATCTAATTCAGAGTCAGGCTGAGAAGGGAAAAAAAAAAAGAAAAAAAGGAGAGGGTGAAGAAACATACTAGTTACCAAACGTATTTCAAAACTTAAAGCTTATTAATTCACAGATTGTTGAGCCATGAACAGAAAACACCCAGGCATTGCTTCTGATAGCCAAGTAAGAAATTGGCTTCCAAAATTTTTATGCAACTCCAAGTAAAATGCAAGTTACAGAGGCAGCATAAACCATAGGGCAAGCTACAGCATGCAAGACATTTAAGAGACTCATGATTTTGAGATGGTTGATCTGATGATCAGGCAATCAGTAGGCATGCAGTAGATCCAGTGCCTGGAATGTCTGAACAGACAGTGAAAGTACCAAACAGCTCAGCCAAAAGACTAGGAAACAGTAACACACATCTACTTTACAAATGGCTTATCTTTTCCACAGAGGGACAAAACCACAAACACGAATTCGTTAACATACAAATGTGCTGAACCTCAGCACAAACGTGCTGAACCTCACACCAATGCTCTCCTTCCCCACAAAACTAACTTCCAGAGGACGACGTGATGGATTCACCCAAAACTTTCCATACAATCAAATCCCACTAAGTTCTCAAGAATTCTTCAGACATTTGGATTAAGCTATATTTGCTGCTAACTTAGGTTTCCTAAATTTCCTTGCCCAAATCTCATACAAATGGCCGAGAAGATGAGTAACGGCAAGCTGAATAACAATATTACTGCACCTAAAACCTCAGCTTAGCAAGCTTGAGCAGTCAACTTCTGCCCTGGAAGAGTGTCATCTATCAGACACCTCAAGGCCCTATCTGTTTTTATTACAAAACCATTAAACTATCATCTAAACATATGGGATTCTTATGAAGTTATTATGCAAGTTAAATAGCATTGATTAGTCCATAAAAAAAGAATCCTAAGCAAAACAGGTAGACAGACAGTTCAAACTGAAGGAGGGGAAGTTTAGGTTAGACACTAGAAAAGAAGTTTTTTCCTGTGAGGGTGGTGAGACACTGGAACAGGTTGCCCAGGGAAGTGGTGGCTGCCTCAACCCTGGCAATGTTCAAAGCCAGGCAGGATGAGGCCTTGAGCATCCTGGTCTGGTGGGGAGGTGTCCCTGCCCATGGCAGAGGGGGTTGGGACTAGATGATCTGTAAGGTCCATTCCAACCCATAAAATACTATGGTTCTGTGACAGATGACAGCAACACACACCAAGTCCTCATTGAGCCTTGCAGGGGCCTAAATGGCCTTTACATATTGCAGAAAAGAATGCAGGCAACCAAGAGCTCTGTTCTATCTCCAGCTGTGGTCAAAACAACAGTCAGAATAATCACAGAATCCTTTAGGCTGGAAAACACCTTTAGGATCATCTGAGTCCAACCTAAAACTGGCACTGCCAAGGGCACCAGTAAACCACATCCCTACGTACCACATCTACACGTCTCCAAGAATGGTGATGCAACCCCTTCCCTGGGCAGTCTGCTTCAGTGCTTGATAAGCCTTTCCATGAAGAAATTTCTCTAAATCTAAACCTCCCCTGGTGCAACTTGAGGCCATTTCCTCTCGTCCTGTCATTTGTTACCTGGGGGAAGAGGCTGACCCCTTCCCAGCTACACCCTCCTGTCAGGTAATTGTAGAGAGCAATAAGGTCTCCCCTGAGCCTCTTCCTCTCCAGGCTGAATAATCCAAGCTCCCTCAGCCTCTCCTCACAGGATCTGTGCTCCACACCCTTCCCCAGCTCCACTGCTCTTCCCTGAACACGTTCCAGCACCTCAATATCTTTCTTATCAGGAGGGGCCTAGAACTGAACATGTGGCCTCACCAGTGCCAAGTACAGGAGGATGATCACTGCCCTGGTCCTACTGGCCACACTATTGCTGGTACAGCCCAGGATGTCATTGGCCTCCCTGCCCACCTGGGCACACTGCTGACTCATGTTCATCCACTGTCAACCAGCACCCCCAGGTCGTTTGCTCCAAGCCTGTATAACTGCCTGGGGTTGTTGCAACCAAAGGGCAGGACCTAGCACTTGGCCTTGCTGAACCTCACACCACTGGCCTGAGACCATTGATCCTGCCTGTCCAGATTCCTCTGCAAAACCTTTGAGGGAAGAGTGACAACTCAAACTTTTACAACAGCTTCATTTAGAAAGATCTACACAGCACAGATTACTGCAGGAGAAGAGGGCATGACAGAGCTAGAAATTCTAGAAAAAAGCTCTCATACGAACCACCTGAAAAAAATTGTAGTATTTCCTTAGGGGTTTATTAATATAAATGACAACAGCAAAATGATATGCACAATAAAAGGATGGAATGAAAAAAAAGAGAGAACTAGAATTCCAAGTTTTGCAACAAACAAATGATAAATTAGATGAAACAAAGCATTAAAATACTAAAAGAGACATAAGGAAATACTCTACCAAAATACATGACTAAATTTAGGGAACCTGTCATACAAGTACGTTCAGAGGCAAGAATCTCATAAGACTCAAAGAACATTCAAGGATACATGGAGATTCTGTAATTATCAAGAACACTGAAAGATACCAAAAAAACCTGTATTCTTCACTTGTTGCTCTACTCTTTTATCATTGAAATGATGATGGGAAGGGAAGGTGCAGATAGGCAAAGAAACAGTACCTTTTACTGCATACTACTGGGCTTTTGCCTTTTTTCTGTAGCAGCTCATAAAAGTCATTAGCAAGGAGAAAGCCTTCAATCACAAATTACCTCCCTGACTTAGCAGAGAAATCCCAAAGTTTAGATGAAGCAATTTTTACAGCGACATTTTAAATACTGAAAACTTTTTGCATCATCTTAATCAACTCAAAAATTAAGTCTTCCACATATTAAGCACTACATTGCCCTTCAACATTAACAACTAAGTCAAGCTTACCTTGTAGAAGAACTTCTTGGCTAGGATATGCACAAGAATGAGCTTAGCTGCAGCTGCAGTGCCATAGAGAGACACAGAAACATAGAAATGGGTGTACCAAGACAGAGCGCGCCCAATGACGGAGACAAACACTGCCACGATGAGGACAGCCACCAGTGTGCAGACCCAGCTTGTCAGCGTTAGGCCGAATGCAGTGAATAATTTCTTTGCGTTATGAACAGCTATGAAGAACAAAAGAACAGTTTGATTCAACAGTCATGTATTCTACCTCAGACTATGTTCAAAACTGTAATTACCCCATAGTACAGTCTCCAAAAAAAGAAAAACAAACCCAAAAAAACCAACTAATAATTGGAGTTGCTTTTCTTATAACATTTTCTTACTCAACAAATGTTTTCTGGACTTTGAGGGAGAGGTTGTGGTGGTGTGTTTTGGTTTGATTTTTTCTTCAAACAGGTATGTTCCTACACATACCTGAAAAGGTCTATCTAGATGATTTATGTTGGTTTAAACACTATTAAGCTCTGTTGTCATTTTCCTCATTTGTTGCTTTCTTACTTGCTCCTGCCTACGGACTGGTGTTAAAGAAAAGTAATTAGGAAGCCATATCTGAGCTAAGAAAAAATTTATATAGCTATTAAGCAACTTTTTTTCAATTTTCAGATTTTTAAAAGATTTAATTTTAATCTTCATGAAATGATAAGAGACAAAAATTATGATTCATAAATGCTGGACAGCTAGGCTTATCATATTCCCTCATCATCATAACCATTCATGGCTGAGAGATTTAAACACAAAGCAACTACTATGGCATACTGCACACCTAAAATTTATGTCTGAAGTTTACCTAAAAAGATGGCCTGAACACTTTTTCATCTGCAGTATTCTATCTACTAACTGCTATTCATTATAGAATAATGTGATTGATTTGTGTTAAAAACAAGACTTACCTCTGTTTTTCGGCTGTAATACTTTTTTGCTTAAATAAAAAAAAGCAATTGCTGCTGTAATATAGTTCATGATTGTGCCAACACGAGCAGGATAAGCCAGGACAAATAAACCAAGTATATCAAAGAACACAACATTCCCGTGTCGATACTCGAAAGATTTAGCCAACTTTTCTGATGTTGCCAGGTATTTTAGGACAGATAGAATGTTGTCACCTATAAAAAAAAATCAGACACAATATAATTATATCATGGTGAATGAATTACCACACAGATTATTTTTAATATAACTGTTCTTGGAAATTGTACAGAAATATCCTTCACAAAGACATGATTACACAACTGATTATTCCGAAACTGGTATTTGATGGTGTGCACAGCACAGTATTTTCATGAGTTATTGTACACAGTTGTCACTGAAATAAGTACACTTTGGAAGCTTTATGCATTTCAACATGCAATGAGGGAATAGTGAAGCTTTCAGCTTCAGTCCATAATTTCCTAATCTTCCTTCTCTTCCTCATGTCACTAAGTGACCCCTACAGG
>NW_008657751.1:0-7464 GCF_000695815.1 Acanthisitta chloris | reverse complement strand
ATGACTGTAGGGTAGAAGACAAGTGGCTATTTTCCTCTGTAGCCTACAGGCACCAATCACCTTTTCCTTTCTCACAGTACAACCAAAACACATACAATCAAATGAGAACAATTGTTCTCAACTTTCATTTTGCTTTTACATGACTCTTACAAGTGCTTACTAGCTGAAAAGCTTGTCAGGTTGTGGGGGTTTTTTTGGGATCTTTCTAGATCTGTGATGTTTAGCAAGATGTACTACATAACCATCATGACTAGAAAAATCGTCTTTCCTACAGATATTTTAGAAGTGTTACTTCCTGTTTTGCAAGAAAGTGTTTAAAACTCTTATTCATGCTGGTCTTCTAACTTGGCTTCTATATAAGCTTAAAGAGGGAATGGTCAAAATCCTGGAGGCATTTAGGATTATGCTAGCTTTTCCTGGGAAATTAAAGGTCTTAATGTAATTTTCTTCCCTGCAGTCTGTCAAATAGTCTATGAGCACAAGCTGTTGTAGAAAACAAATCCTGTTTACCCAGCCTGTGTGCTAACACGTAAGTCTGACTAGATCTATTCTAAACCAAAAACCTGTGTTGGCACATCAGCCTCTACGCTACCAACTTATCCATAAGCTTCTCATAAGAGACAATAATCAATAAGGGGACTTAGTGAGAGAAAAGGAACACAGAATGCTGACCAACAGGGTATCTTGATAACCTTGATCTGAAAGCAACCACAGAATCTAATTAACATTACCAGATGCTGATAAAGTTTATCTTCCCAAGTTGACCAAATATATTTCCTTTGTATTTAAAAGACATGTATACATTTAATTCCTCATTCTTTAAAAGAAGTTCAACATGTACTAGATGTATAATTAAAGTTGCCAATCTCTTGCAACAGCAGTCTTACAAAATGAACAAGGAGCTACAACACTAGTCTTTGGTAAAATACTGAATCATTATAATACCAACCTGCCCTCTGAATGGAATCTGTTAAAATTCTGTCTGATGTGTCATATTCTGTATGATAAATGTAGCCATTTTCAATAAAAGCCAAATCTATTCCTGCAGAAAGAGAAAAAGCATTTTTAACATTTATGTAATCCCAAAACAAACATGTCAAAGCCTCATACATATTTCACACAAAATAGTGCCCTACTTTGTAGCCCCATCATTATCCCTAAAGATGAACAAAACAGCCTCCTTTGTAGAAGAAAGACTAACTCATATTCCAAGTGTATCCTAAAGAGAACAGTTTTAAAAGATTTTAAAATATATGTCCTTTCCAATGTACTGATTTGCATGACATCTGCATACAACTGGAGAAACACATGAAAACTCTTAGTCATCTCAGATTCAGAAAAGATGTACAAGGTGCTTTCCAAATGTTAACTGGAAAAACATCAGCGAATATCCATGTTGAAAGTAACAAAAAGCAGCACTGCCAAACTATAGAAATGATGTATCAAACTACCTGCTGTGTTCTTTTTACTGCTGTGTAAACAGTTTTTCAGAGAGCCAGTCTGAAAACTCTTAATTGAAAAGTTCAATTAATTTTTTTTCAAATACACAAAAACATTAACCAAAACCCAAAGGTTTTTTCTGTTAGATTAATTATAGATCTCATATATATATTTAAATATGTACCCCAACAACCTCCTCAGTCGCACATGCAAAAAGCTGCTATCTGCAATCTGAATCCCCACAATTTTGCACAGGTTTAACAAATACCTCAATTCTACAAGTGGACAAAGAAGAACAAAGTAGTTCTTTAACTCCATTATTTAATTTTTATTCATTAGGGGGAAAAAAACCAGAGGTCAGTGGTAATTCATTTACCATTTATGATCCAGGTGTGATTCTGAACAAATAAAGAACACAATGCACAAAATCAGCTACTTTCAGCCTAGAAGCATACTTCAGAACAGTTCAAAATATGTCAACCTGCTTTATTCTAATAGTCAATCCAGAAATATCATTTGTCTTGAAAGTGACCTCAGTAACAACCTGTGCCAGACAACAAGGATTTTACAAGCTGACATTCCTTTGAATTGTGTTCACATTGTGTCAACATCTCAGTTTTTCCTCACTGCTCAATCTCTGCAGAATTAATAGCAAACTGTAAACAGATTAGTAAAACTAAAACATGTTTGCCCTGTGTTTGATTATGACCAAAACCCCCCAGAACGATCAAAATGCATCCATTGCTAAGTCACTATCTTTAAAACAGATGATTTTGGTTTATCCATCAAACACAGACATTTCATTCCTGCAAGTAGGTTACTAGCATCATCAGCAAATGTTTCAAAACGGACTATTTAATAGAGTGCTGTTAATTCCTGGAGTACTTTCCTGATTTTCAGGAAACTACTTCTCTCAGGTAATTTCTTTCTGAAAACAACAGTCTTGTTTCCAACATCCCTAGCCAACTACATGACAAACCAAATCTATAAGCCTAAGGAAAAAAGCAGAAAAATTTGCTCCCAGTGTGAAAGACAAACCAAATTTGAGGACCTTTACAAAGTGAACAACAGAACAGCATCCTTGTTGTAAACTTAATGTGCATCATGAACATGTCTTTCGACCACGTACCTGGAACATTGCCAAAATCCCGGTAGATACGGAAGTCTGTATCTGCTGGGATAATACCACTCTGAAATATTTCCTGTGCCACCACAGAGGCAAAGGGATGCTTGGCTGCTACTACATATGCTTGGACCAACCAAGGGTTCTCAGGTCCTAACAAAAGATCAGAAGAAATTCCATAATAAATACTTTTTGAACTTCAGTTAACATGTGCATCTTCACAGTAACAGAGAATGCAAAGGTACTCACTGGAGTTTAACACTGTTGCCCCAGAGGGTATATAATAAGAACATTTGTGATGTCTGAATGACTCACACTTGAGAAAAAGAATTAGCTGCACTTGGGGAGAAGAAACCAAAACCACTGTCGCCTTGAGTGTTCAGTGGCAGAGCAAATAAGCCATCTCCCAAAAAAAGACTCAGCATTAATGAAGAAGTCATAACGTTTAGCCAAGCTTCCAATTCATTGTGTATGTACCACACATCAATACTGCTGCTTAGAAAAAGTCTCTCCCCTACAGCATTCAGTGCAAGTAAACAACTAAGCAGCTCTAGCAGTACAACAGTCTGCAGTCCAACCAGGACGATGCACAAGTTTAACTGCAGCCTCCAAAACACAGAAGTTTTGCTGCTTCCTGAGCCTCAGATGGAGTTCTAATGCCAACATCTCCCTGCAAAGATTTTGAAAGAACTGCTGTGAAAAATAAATAGAGCATATGAAAGTACAAGCATGTAAGATATATGTGATATGCAAATGATTTTCTCCTTTGTAACTTGATGTAAAAGGGAAACACAACTTCTGTTATTCTGTTCCACACAGGCTTCCCACCTATGAGGCAACTTCTGTGGCAGGGCTTTAGCCTACGAGTGTCTAAAGACTGAGAGCAACTTAATTACTGCACGGGGTTGGGAAAAAGGCACAGGGGCTCTCCTGTCTTTTGCTTACAAGTCACTTTTCACACTCCTTCAAGTCTGCACTGTTTATTATCAAATTATCCTTGTGTAGAAACTGGACACAATGCAAGCTCATACCTGTTTGAAAAACAAGTTCTTTTCCTCCTACACCTGCTGCCTCCAGGTTAATAAAAGCTCTGATTGACTTGGCCCACTCATGTTGTGTAATGAAACCGTGACTAGCCTTGGTGGGAAAACAAAAAAAAACAGGTCAAATTATCTACCAGACCAGCCTAAATGTTATTTTTCATCACATATGATCATAATTCAAGATTGGACAAGGCAGACAACACAAACAGATGCAGAAAATCTATGTCTTCTAATTAAATTGATACAGACAATATTTTTAATCTAGGTTTATTTTCCCCTTTGAAATCATACATATTTTCCTCAGAATGTTAAGACTAATATTTAAATAGATTAAACAGAAGCTACATCCACAGTTACTCTTTGCTTTTTTAAAAGTTTTAATACACAACTTAGAGGTATAATTTATAATTCTGGCATATTCTCACCTGCAAAATATTTTCTTCTGCACCATTAAATAAGAATATGACAGCATGTTGCAGGGACTCTGATGATTTTGAAAGTGTGTTCAGTATTTCAAGCATGACTGCACAGCTAACAGCATCATCACTGGCACCTTAAAATAATCAGCAAAATAGTAAAGCTTACAACAAACACACAGATTCTTACAATGAAGACCAGAGAAGAAAAAAAGCTTTATTCTATTTGAGTCTCTTAATCAAACTGCAGTATAATTACATCAAGGTTTAGTGTATTTTCTGGTCCTGCTTGCACCTTGTGTTAAAAGTTGTTTCTATTATTGTTTTCAACTACAGTTGAAAACAATAGTAGAAAGAATAATGATCAGAAGTTGAGCAAGTGACGTACAAGATAGCAGATCCAATACTACTGTTTAAGAAAAGTAGACCATCAAGGTTACTAAGCAAGCAAAGTGACCATTCTCTCTTTTCCTAAGTACAATGTGAATAAATAAGGACATAATTTTCACTGACAGCACACTCGAATGTGAAGAAAATAAACATTCCCACACAAGCCACCCTGAAGCATCCTACACTGCCACAATGCACTTCAGTGGACAAAACCTTGAGGAAACACAAAGCCAACACTGCAAAATAAAGCAAAGGAAATACAGGAATTCACACCTTTAAAAATCTCCTTAAAGTGTACATTATAACAAAGGATTTTCATGACCAGATGCTTTCCACCACCCTTTTTCCTCTGCAGAAACCCCTTTCACTCTGAGCCCAATAGTCTGTCTTCTTCTGGTTCCTCATCCAACACTATTCTAGATTTACTCTCACCTCCTTCTATGCCCTCTCATTTTTTAACCTTAACCATCCATGTTTTAGGCAACATCTCCATTTTCCCATTTCCCTCACTTTGGTGAGAGTTTTAGCATCCCCCCCACCCTACCCTAATAAATAAAATCTGGGAGACAGAAATTAAACCTCATTCCTGCAGTCCTGTTTGCATTTACGATGCTGACATGCACTGAGATGACAATAACAGCATGGTCACACCTCAGCATGCTATTAGGGCACATTCGTTAGCTTCTAAAGATGTTTAATTAACACATTAAAAGAAAATAAGCAGCTTTTTCAATGCTTCTCACTAGGAAGAGCTTAGACATTTCCTTCACAAGGAATGCAAAAGCTTTCTAACACTGATGGTCTACTGAGTTTTGCTTGTTTTGTATGCATAAACACCACCAGATAGTATTTACAGATTTCCGTAAAATCCTATGCAAATCACTAACATTTTTCAACACTTCTGTGCAAGGTTGGTGACATATTTTACTGTCAAGAAAATAATGGATGCAGACACAATCCTGACTTACAACCCATAGAAATGGGGACACAATTCACATAGGGCACTAATTTAAAGACAGTTTTCAATTATCATAGTATTCTGCTTATGAAGTGTTCTAAGTCTAAGTAGAGACATGCAGACCATAAATACAATAATTAGGATCCCTGCCATTCCTAAATCACAGAGCATGTACAATAACCACGCAATTATTTAGCTTAATTTGGAAACTCATGTTGCCCAAATATGACTGAGGAGAAAGAGAAGTTCTGGATGCTATTTGTTGACAGTAAAAAGGCACAAAGAGTGCAACGAATGTTTTTTTTCTCTAGCTAATACTCAACTGTTTTCTCACTAATGAAGACTATTTGCAAGTGCTAAAGAACAAAAGGTTTACCCTCCTCCCAAAAAATTACTGCCTGGTGTAAATGAAGAAACTCCAGTAAAAGTTGCACTGTGGGTGTTTTTCAGTTGTAACAACAGGCACACACCTGCGGCCAAGTGTTACAACAAATTTTGTGCAACCTTTAGCTCTGTACCTTCCTGGCATTGTTATAACCATGAATTTACAAAGCTGTTTTCACCCTTGCTGCAACAATTATTTAACAAGATTAGACTTAAATGATGCAGAGGAACAGGAATTAAAGCACGCAACAGCAACAGTGAAAGCCGCAGCAAGGGAGATGTACAGGGCACCGAGGCCACAGTGCCATGCACTTTGATCACTACACTCTTCTAAGACAGAAACCTTAAATGCAGAAAGAAAAAAAGAACTGGCATAGCTTAAGCACATCAGCCTAAGCATCTGAGATAAAGTACGATTCCAGCAAAGGGAGGGGAAAACACAGACTAGCTAGTGGGGGTGAGAACAGTATTTGGCATAAAGCATCCTGAGAAAGGAAAGCCAGGAATAAATCAGTACCCAAGTATGAAAAGACCTGAACAACAGGTGGAAGCAGCACATGAACTACATGCATAAGCAGTGAATTATAAGGCAGGCAGATATAACCAAACTTTCTAGAAATCTAAATACAGCATCTGTAATTTGCTGCCTACCAGAAAGTGAGAGTCAAATCCTGAGTTCAACAGGATCAACCTGTCACTCTAAACAATGAATGTCACTGAGCTCAGGTAGAGTAGTTGACACATGCAGTATTCTAACAAGTGGCTATGAGGCTACTTGGTAGGAGACAACCATGAGCCAAGCTCCGTGGCTCATGTAACACAGAGAAACATGGAATGGACACGTGGACCTACCTGGGGTATTAGGGACGGAATCAAAGTGACAGTTGGATAACACTGCATGCTCGGCTCCATCTCGGGGTTCCAGCTTCACTACCACATTGGTTATGTTTGCATAGTAACTAGTAAAGCCCCCCAAAAAGTCAATGCTGAAGGAGCCCGTGGGCCTCTGTATGTCTACAGATATCTTGTGAGCACCTGTGCTCTCTCTTTCTATTCCCCTAATTTGTTCTAAGAGGTAGTTAACTGCAATAACTTCATTTTCTGGACTTCCAACTGTTCTGGGCCCAATTGCTGTTATGTTGTCAAGATATTCCCTGGAAGACATAAATTAAACATTCAGCATCGATACATTCAACAGTCATCATGCAATTTACCTACAACTGTAACATTCTCACACATTGTTTCATTTCAAAACTCAGCAGAATACACTAAAGCCAATTACACAGTAACTGTAACCAAGATGTCAAGGGTCACTCTGGCAATGTGCATACAGAACTGATCTTTACCCGTATCCTGTTTTGCACGGCACTAAATCAAAGTATTGGTCTTCTGGTTTGTATACATCCATCCGAAAGGAACAAAAGGGTGAACGGAGAAGGTAACACGGATTTTCGTCTTCGGCAGGGCTCTGCTCAAGAGTGCATGTGTATTGTCCGCGTAAGCACACTTTTACCGAGATATACACCAACTAAAACCCGCAAAGAAACCTTCCCAGACACTAAGCACTGCGCAACACTACAGAACTACGGCGGGTGCATTGCTCGACCAGCCCAAACCTTTACTACCAGGCGGCTAATACGGCGGCCGGAGCGCCCAGACCGCTTTTACCTCTCTGCGAGCGCGCCACGAGCTCCGCGCGCTGCTCGGGGC
>NW_008657750.1:24491-46345 GCF_000695815.1 Acanthisitta chloris | reverse complement strand
TCTAGGTCAGATGTGAGAAAAAAGTTTATACTATAAGGGTGGTGAAACATTGGGACTGGTTGTCAAGGGATGTAGTGGCTGCCTTGACCCTGGCATTGTTCAAGACCAGGCTGGATGAGGCCTTGTGCAACCTGATCTAGTGAGGAGGTGTCCCTGCCCATAGCAGGGGGGATTGGGACTAGATGATCTGTAAGGTCCATTCCAACCCTTAAATTCTATGATTCTAAGAGAAGCCCTTTATCTCCCAGGAGATAGCTTGATTTCCAGAAGTAGAAGCATTCCCCAGCCTAGTCAGCTTTCCATTATATTGAATCTGACCTTGTCTCTGTATGATCAGTTCTGTGTTCAAGTGTGAAGCACTGAAAAATATTTGGATGTAATTGGCGAAAAACAACCCTAAACAAAAAGTCATCTCATATTTTATTTTAGAATAAATCATTGATATTGTCTGAGGGAATGGCCTGATGTTGTGTTGGGGTAGGTTTAGTTTAGATATTAAGAAAAGTTTCCTCACCCTGAGCATCGCTGGGCACTGGAACAGGCTCCCTAAGGAAGTGGTCACAGCACCAAGCCTGATAGATTTCAAGAGGCATTTGGGCAACATTCAGGCACATGGTGTGATTCTCAGGGGTGTCCTATGCTGGGCCAGGAGCTGGACTTGATGATCCTCATGGGTTCCTTCCAAGTCTAATTATTCTGTGATTCTGTGAGGTGGTATTTATTTCCTCTTGAATAAATCACAAAGCAATGAGCTGCTTCAAATATGTTGCAGGACACCCTCTTTAAGGTAGCTAGAAGTCTCTGTGTATTGAGTTTGAAGCAGGCTACACAAAATACTGTGATATTATTGCGTTTATCTTTTAAACCTGCTTTTTACACCTTTGGCAGTTCTTGTGTAGAGTTTCAATTTGTATTTCCACTGCCATTCCCTCAAACATCATTGCCAAACCAGATTTTTCTAACTCTCTTCCTTGGCATATACATTGTTTTACCACTTCTCATTCCCTAATGCTAACAACCTTTCTGTGGAAGATCTGTGATATCTTTCAGACAGGACAGGCAATATGTCTCAGGAATCTTGCCAGCTCTAGGTGACTTGTCACATATGGTGGCACCAAATGAAACAGTTTTTTATAAAACTAATCAGAATTTGTAATACATACACAGCAGATTCCCCAAGTCACATTTCACATGCTCTAAACACTAATTGCAATCTGCCATTTAAATCTGAGATGCAAAGAAACTCTATATTGCAACATTTATTTTATTTGAAAAAGGGATTCTCAAAGGCACAAGGGCTGTGATATGCTTGTCTCACTAACATGCAGAAGGTATTCGGTGTTGCCTGGCTGAAAATTGCCTCTGTAAGTGAGGAGTTTTACTGTGTTTCATATTGCACCACAAATTTTTCATCATGTCATTGCAAAGCCATAATTCTGTTCAAGTTCATTCAAAAGGCCCATGAACCTTATCAAACCTTTTGATAAATATCTGAGTTTTAAGGCAAGTTTTATTTTACACTACCAACATTACCAACAGTTTTAATACACCTCAGTATGTTGAGTCTGTACATGGCAGCATATGTAATCCAGGCAACTGCACAAATCACTGCAGCCATTCATTCAGGTCTGTGAGCTATTGTAATTAATGCAATAATTTTGTACTCTTTTTGGCAATAATTTGATACTATTATCACTAAAGTTTAAGTTTCTTCTGTTTTTCACTTTCATGCATCCATCATCCCCTCTATTCACACAAATATTATACTGACTCTTGTCCTCCCCTAAAAGAGCTGGAGATCTTTGTTCCAGAATAAAACGACACAGACTGATTCACCTCCATCTCTGGTCTTGACACATTTATTAAAAACTCTATTCAGATATTAGTTTTGCATCTAGGTTTGAATGCACTACACTGTATACAACCCTTATCTCTCTTGACAAAATTGAAGTAATTCTTCTAACCTCTACTGCCCTTCACACCCACATGGAGTACATCACTAGTTGCAAGTATACCTAATTCTTTTAATTCTCTGATTATTTTTTGAGTGATATGTATATATGACATACATGCAAATAGAGCTTATGTATGTATATCATTGATATTAGTTAAAATAAATAAAATGGAAGAGAAACACAAGAGGGAAAGCCAGTTTACAGAATTTAGCACTGTTCCTTGTTGTTTTTTATGGAAAGTTACATGCCAGTGGTGTGAACAGAGCTGATCATGATAGAAAGGCAGGGCCAACCCACAGAGCTCTCTGTTCCAGCAAATTCCAATTCAAGCCACCAGTAAGTTTCTAGCATGCATCATGCCCACAGCATTAGGCTGAGTGAAAGAAGCAAAATCCTCTCCCTTGCAGAGAAGGAACAACCATGTCAGCAATAAAATCAGTTTACCTTCAAAGCAGAGCTCATAGACACTTCTGTTGCCAAAAGCAGTGCTTAAATCCAGTGAAAATCAACACATGTGTTTGAGAAGTTCATATGTTTCATAAGGAGTATTCTCAATCTCACTAATACCTTCATAAAACTCAGACTAATAGTCTTCTATCAGCAAGGCTGGTAGTGGCTAAATAAGAACAATAATGTTAAGTCTAAGACGAATTTGTCTACTGACAGAATCTTATTTTTTGGAATACTTTCTGTACCACCTCAGACTTACCGTAGTTATCAGGTTACCTGTATCTTTTAAATTTTGTTCTGAATTTCTTGACCATAACTCCACTGAGGATAAACAATGTCACCTAGAAGATTACACTAACACTGTATTCTGTACAAAAGAGAACTGGGGAACAAGATGAAGCACTGCACCCATAATCACCCTCAGTGCTTCGCTGTTTGTTTCCTCACTTGCTCAGCTTTGTGCTCTTCCAAGTAGCTTCGCAGGACAAAGGAAGACTTGGGATATCCCTCACACTAGGATCAGATCCCAAGAGACAGAATGGATGATACTGCACCAGTATGGCTTCCTCCATCTGTGTTCCCCAGAAATGACACAGCATATGAGGTCCTGTATGGACAGTCATCAGCAAAAAGGTGGAGGTTCCCAGTTTTCTAACGCTGATCTGATGGCCACTGGGGTACCGAACCTTGAAATACAGCTTGTAAATTAAGCACTAGGATCAGATCCCAAGAGACAGAATGGATGATACTGCACCAGTATGGCTTCCTCCATCTGTGTTCCCCAGAAATGACACAGCATATGAGGTCCTGTATGGACAGTCATCAGCAAAAAGGTGGAGGTTCCCAGTTTTCTAACGCTGATCTGATGGCCACTGGGGTACCGAACCTTGAAATACAGCTTGTAAATTAAGTGTAACAAAAATTGTTAGCAGGCTTTGCACCCTTAGATACAGTGTGCTGTAGAGCAAAACCCTAGATGTGCAGCAAGTACCTATTTCATGCTATAAAATATCACTCTGGTGGATTACAGGACAGTCCTCACATCATTTCAGTTCCTTTGAACTGAAGATAAAAAAAGACCAAACTCACATAACATAGCTTTTATTCCCTAAGGGCACCATATGGCTATAGATGAGATTAAAACAAAGTGCCATGCCATGTGGACAGTCTACTTAGAGGAGACTGAACCTCACCAGTGAGGGGATGAGCCAGGCCACGCCAGTCCAGCTCTGATCCTCTTTCACTTAGCAGCAAAAAGGCAGCTAGGAGATTTCACTGCCTGCAGATAATCTGATTCATAAAGTCATGATCTTCAGTTTTTAAACCTCTGGACAAGGACAGGAGGGAGTTTTGATGTCATTAGTCCACTTGGCAGCCACTTGGAAGAATGTTCTGAAAAATCATTACTCTGATCAAAAGACAGACATCTAGCTTAGACCTCAGTTATCCCTAGCCAACTTACATACACTTGTACTTAGGCCAAAACTGTTCTTTAGATTAAGCAGCTCTTTTTTCCCCCTGCTGCTTACTCTTCTTTGATGTATTTGTCAGAGCTAAACAAACTAGTTTTACACTTCCTCTTACAGGAGGTGGGTGCTTTGTCTCCTTGGTCATCTTAGTAGCCCTTCTCCAAGCCTATTCTACTTTGTACTTTCATCACATTAGAAAACGGCTGTTTAAGGCAAAACATGTTCTAAAGCCTTTCATCTGCTGGAATTATACTAATGGCAGAGCAGAAGCTTGATTTCCAGCTCTTACAGTGAGCATGCTTCCTTTATTTGTCCATACAATAAGAATTCAGACATGAGAGATGCCTTAAAAATCTGCATTTCTAGGTTTGCAATATTTTCTATTAAAGATCTTGCTTATTTTTAGAGACGGGAAGCTGTATTGGGCACTATTCCTTTCATTTTATTTCGGGGATGCACTTTAGCATCCTCAGCATAGGTGCCGTAGTGCCTATGTCTTTGTGTATGTCACCACAGTCTCCTGTAGTTCTTGTGTTGTATATGGTGTTTCTTAGCTGTATTTGTGTAGCAAGGTTTTTGTAAGGGGGGGGGCTACAGGAGTGGCTTCTGTGAAAAGCTGTCAGAAACTTCCCCATGTGTAATAGAGCCAATGCCAGGTGGGTCCAAGATGGACACACCTCTTGCCAAGACCAAGTCCATCAGCAATGGTGGCAGCACCTCTGGGGTAACAGAGTTACAAAGGAGGAGAAAAACCTGCGCAACAACAACTGCAACCAGAGAAAGAAGTAACAATATGCAAGAGGAACAGCCTTCAGACAATCAGAACAGTGAATAAGGTGGGGGAGGAGATGCTCCAAGAACTAGACCATGGTGAGCCAGACTGTCCCTCTGAAGACTATGGAGGTCCATGAAGGAGCAGATATCCACATGCTGCATGTAGACGACCCCACACCAGAGCAGGTGGATGCCTGAAGGAGGGTGTGACCTTGGGGGAAGCCCATTCTGGAACAGGTTTTCTGGCAGACCTTGCAACCTCATAGGGGTCCCAGGCTGGAACAGTTTGTTCCTGAAGGACTGCACCCATGGAAGGGAGCCACACTGGAGCAGTTCATGAAGAACTGCACTGCATGGGAAGGATTAATATTGGAGTAGTTTGTGGAGGACTGTCTCCCATGGGAAAGACCTCACACTGGAGCAGGGGAAGACTGTGAGGAGTCCTTCCCCTGAGGAGGAAGGAGCAGCAGAGACAATGTGTGATGAACTGACCACAGGCCCCTTTTCCTATCCTCCTTCACTACTTGCAGGAAGGAGATAGAAAAGTAATGAGTGAATTTAAGCCTGGTGTTTTAAAATTTGCTTGTATTTTCTCAGTATCCTACTCTGATTTGATTGGCAATAAACTAATTTCCCCAGGTTGAGTCTGTTTTGCTAATGATAGTAATTAGTGAGTGATCTCTCCCTGTCCTTATCTTTTGTTATATTTTCTCCCTCCTGTCCAGCTGAGGAGGGGATTAACGAAGCGACTTTGGTGGGCACTTGGCATACAGCCAAGGTCAACCCACAGGTACCTTACAGCATGTCATATGGCACTAGAAGTTTATGTTTAGGCAGTTGAACCACATCCTAGATACCTCTACTGTATGCATCCTCATCTGAACCAGTCACCCTAGGTCATATGCAACCATCTCCCTTTGATGAGATGAATTCCATAACCCAGTATCCAAACAGATGTGTCTAGAGATATTTCTTTTAGATCTTTCTTATTCTGAAATAAAATGTAATTTAATGACAAGTCTTGTATTTTAATTTATCCAAATATTTCATGATACAAACAGCAACATGAAATACAGAGCATATTTTCAGTCATATTAGTAATGACATGGCAATCCACATTGCTGCTAACATGTCTTAACCTCAAAAGTATGATAATTAAAATGTTTTAATTTTTGAAATGCTATTAAGAACCGTTATAACCCAGGGCTGCTGGAAACATCTTATTTTTATATATTATTCTGTGTTGTATTCAAACAATCTCATACTTTTGATCTAGAAAGTTAAATAACTGTTTATTGATCTAATGAACAGCTTTTTGTAGTATCCTAAAAAACTGTTTCTCAGCTAATGCCAACATTTAGGAAAGGCCATCTGCACTGCTGAGTACATTGGCCCAGATTAATCCTTTTCCACTTTAGATAGTGAACTGAAAGTACAAAATTGGGATCTGCATGAAATTTAATTTTTCATTTCTTTCACAGACCTTTTGACTGGCTAGGCTGATGGGCAGAAAGGATGGTAGGGGAAAATAGTATTCTTGAAATCTATATTCTCTTTGAAGACAACAGGAAAAGTTTTACATTTCTCTGAACACTGCAGAGAATGATCCCTTAATTATGGTAGGTGCTTCTTCCTACAAATCTGGAGTCTCCTGCAGTTTGGTTTATGAGTTGTAAATTTCTTTACTATGAATATAAAGAGCCAATAGAAAATATTAGTTAGTCCAATCTGCCTATATCCTTTTTTCACCTCTGCGCATTAATAGATCAGAGAAAGAGTCCTTTCCAGCTAGCTTTCTCTGTGTCTTGTTTTACTGGCAGCACAGGAACTCTGTTTCAAAGGATGTGTGTGTATACTTGTGAAGACTACTTCCAAGGTGGTTACACACCTTCCTACAACATGAATAACGGCTTAAGGAGAGCTTACTTTCTGGCTCTCTTCTTTCGATGATGAATGGTCTAACTGCTCAGCAATTAGGCAAAAATTGATGCTAACCACATGTAACACTCCAGATTTCTCTAGCTAGTTACTTCTGCAATATAGATAGTACTTAGGTGTCTCAATAGGGCTTGAAGAAAAGCTTGAGTGGGAAATAAGTGGTTAACTTCCAAGTATGAACATGTATAGGTCCCTAGATTAGGTGCCCCTGGAGGTTCAAACTAAGTACAGAGCTAACTTACAAATTTAGATGGCCCTAATCTTAGACAGACATCAGTATCGGTTTTAATAAAGTAGGTCCCCATATGCAGGGATTTCAGCTGACGTTCCTTATTATTTTATGCCACCTTAAAGTACTAGAAAAAGAGGTATCTCCAGAGGATTATTCAGCCAATGTAAGAGATGACTCTGGAGATGCCTGTCACAATTCATTACAGAGACAATTAAGCTTTTAACTTAATAGTTAGTTAGGTGCTTTAAGTTAGACGAGATGCATATAAACCTGATTGCTTCTGTTATTTTCATACTCTAAGCCTTGGAAAAGGATGCTTGAAATAGGAAATCATGCTTGACACAAAGCATATATATCAAATACCACCATATGTACGAATTAGCAACTACACCTTTATATTTAAACAGTTTGGTCATTGTATGATGTCACAATAGGACGCATAAGAGGCAATTTCTCTCACCTCACTTTGACACTTCAAATAATTGCAATATTTACATAGTATCTAGATTCCCTTTAGAGTCAATAGAGTGAGGTAGATTCTTCATGATTCATCTGGCATACTGAAGATTGTAGCTTCAGTTGAGAGGTGTTGCTCATTGGAAGCACCTATCTCCTCTGTCAGTCTCAAAGGTACTCTGAATGGCTAGCTCTGGGTTTTTTTGCTATTTAAATGTAGGAGAAATTAATGTCTTTCCAATTCTATTTTTATACTATAGCATAATATTCATTTCTGTTTGTATGTTATGAAATAATAGAGATAAAAATAAAAACATAATTCTGATAATTTTAATTTCAAACTGGAATTTTGTATAATATTATAACTTGCTTTACAAATGGCTTTAGGGAAAACCAACTTTGAAAAAATCAGGCTCAGAGAAAACTGAAAATCTAAACACTTATGTGCAGTAGAAATGCTCAGTTTCAAATTCTTTTCAGTTTACATACAAGTATTTGCATAGACTGTAATAGAGACTGATAGAAATACTTGTTTCAGTTCCTTAAAATCAATCAGTTGATGATGTCTAGGTACAAAACACAGTCTTTATATGTGGTTTAGAATAAAATAGCCCATGTAATTTATATTTTACACTTAAAGACACTTAGCAGAGAATGCCATGCACATATTACCATCCATAATTTAATTTTGCGTGTAATTTCATGCACACTGTGAATCCATCTCAAGCTTACTGTGTGTCTACAGAAATCTCATATTTGGTAAGCAAATCTCACTTAGGCTACACACCTCAAGTCATTGTTAAGGTAGCCAGCTGAAAGAATGCAGATGACACATGTACTAATTTGATAAATTACTTCCACAGATGTATTTATCCCTTGACTAATGAAGACTTTAAACCCCTAAATAAGTGAGTGAAGGAGTAATGTTCCCAGAAGCATTTACCTAAAGTAATTTGAGGTTATTCGGCTAGTGGCACAATGGACAAAGTCACCATAAATCCAAGATTGCATGCTGCATTCGGTTCAGACTTTACAGAAATGGGAAGGAACTGAAAGAGCAGTTCATCCCCTGCTTCAGTGATTTCTTACGAGGTAGTTTGGCATAGAGCTTGCTTTATTTCTTGAAAGAGGTTTTTAACTAGAAAAAAAAAGTGAACTTAGCAGGTGACATATATTGGGGAAAGAAAGTGCCAAAAAACATTGTGTGGCATCTCCCTTTTTTACCCATTTATTTCTGCTTACAGTGTTAACACAAGGCCCAGACTTTTTAGTAGATTGGCTTTGTAATATATTACCTGCTTTGAGACTCCACTGCAAGGTTACTCTGCTTCCAGCTCCCACTCTCTGCTTAAATGGAGTTTAGACATATTGTGAAAGGGGACTGCTGGTCATTCTGTATAGATCCATTGGAGTGGCGCAGCAGAACAGTACTGGATTCTTACATAGGCATCACACCTGCACATACTCCCCATATCATATGTAGCTTTGGACTCTATAGGGAAATCCACTGAGTTCCTAGATGAATGTCCATTGCACAGCTGCAGCAAGCCTGATGCACCCAGGCTGCATTTCACTTATTGCACATGCATGGTCACCTAGCAGTCACCACATGTTTGTCAAGGTGTGCAGAACTGCATTGCAGACAAAACAAGTCATCAGAAGTCCTTAGTATGGGAGGAAGATGCAGAAAAAAGCACTTGCACTTTCTGGTGGTAAAGAGGTGAGGTGGTTCCACCTCAGAAATGATCCCATTTCGCAGACCGATCATCAGCTTCACTGCAGCTGGGCAAAAGATTTGAAATGTCCAGAGAACTGGAACTAAATAACTATGAAATTTTTTTCATCTCTTAATTAGGCATGCTTAGGGAAACTAGTTAGACTTAAAAGAAATTAAATACTGTTTCACCAAGATATTTTTGTAATAAGGGTGGAAGTTGTGATGCAGTCTGAAGTTATTGACAGTGGATGAGAAGCTCACCATGAGCTGCAGTGTGCACTAGCAGCCCAGAAAGCCAATCGAATCCTGGGCTGCATCAAAAGGAGTGTGGCCAACAGGTCAAAAGAGGTGATTCTTCCCCTCTACTCTGTTCTTGTGAGACACCACCTGGAATACTGTGTGCAGTTCTGGTGTCCTCAACAAAAGAAGGACAGGGAACTGTTGGAGCAAATCTAGAGGAGGCCATGAAATTGATAAGAGGACTGGAGCATCTCCCCTATGAAGACAGATTGAGGAAGTTGGGGCTGTTCAGCCTGGAGAAAAGAAGACTGCGTGGACACCTCAAAGCAACTTTTCAATATCTGAAGGACCTCCAAGGGAGCTGGAGAGGGACTCTTTGTTAGGAACTGCAATGATAGGACAAGGGGTAATGGGTTCACATTGAAGAAGGGGAAGTTTAGGTTGGATATTAGAAAAAGTTTTTTTGCTGAAAGGGTGGTGAAACATTGGAACAGGTTGCCCAGGGACGTGGTGGCTGCCCCGACCCTGAGAGTGTTCAAGGTCAGCCTGGATGAGTGAGGAGGTGTCCCTGCCCAAGGCAGGGAGGGTTTGGACTAGATGGTCCATTCCAACCCTTAAATTCTACGATTCTGTGATTCTATTAGCATACATAATGATAACATTAAGGACTACACAGAATCTATCACTTGTGATGGTTTGAAGCTACAGTGCTGTGTCACTTGTGCAAAATACTGTACTCTAACATCTTCACATAGAAAACTGTTAAGAGCTAACCATTAGCTGAAGTGAAAAAGAACAACAGATTATGAGACTGAAACGAATGCATGAAGAAATCTGTAAAAAATATAGTAAGGAAAGAATATTCTTGGAAACCTATTTGGTAAATAAATGCTAAATAATAGAATTTATTCAGATAAAACATGAAATAAATATTTTATTTTTTCAAATAACAGTAGTCTTTCAGCATGATGAATTGAAAATTGTTATCACTGTGTGAATTTCCTGTGAAGCCAGTTTAAACTCTCCTCACAGGTATGAAAAGATTATGTGCTCAGAGTAGGGAATACACACTTTCTTCAGCAATCAAAAAACACTTCCAGGTTCACAGTTTTACGGACCTATTTTAAAAGGCTCACAGTCTAGCGTAGAGAAATGTGTGAAAACAGGTAATTGTGTTTTGCCCTTTTTTCCATATTTATATGAAATATATTTTGTCAGGTGCAATATTCAACTAAAATTAGCTAAGTAGAATTATAAATAAAAATATAGGTGTAAGAACTTTAATAACACGTTTTAAATACTCAAAATACATAATAGCATGGAAAGGGTGTTTCCCTTGGCAGATGCTGCCAATTTATATGCAGCATAAGTGCTTCAATGAAAAAAAGCTTGTCAAGCATATATGATGTCTTGTTTAGATATCTAACTGCAACACTTTCAGGGAAGAAAATATTTCTTTAACTTTTGGGATGGAACCTTAACTTTTGAAAATCAGAATGCACAAATTTGTGGATTGCACCTCAGGCTTTGACTGGCATTGTAGCTCAGTCTGGTGCTCTGAATCCCAAAGTAGGCCAATTAACTCACAGCGTTTTAATACACAATCAAACAAAACAAAATAATCAAAAAAAAGGAGTGCTATTTTGGTAAAAATAGGAATCCAACCCAGGTCAGGTTGGATGGGGCCCTAAGCAGCCTGATCTAGTGCATAGTATTCCTGCCAATGATGGGAGGATTGGAACTGCACGATCTTTAAGGTCCCTTCTAACCCAAACCTTTCTATGATGCTCTGATTCTATGAAGAAACAAGTCCATGGGCTAAACCTCTCTTCAGCACTTTGTTCTGGTGGGAGGATGATGTCAGTCCCTCTTGACTCTCCTGGATATGAAATACTTTCCCTATGAAGAGCAATGGTGTGGTAGTAGAGATACCTGGCATAAACCTAATGAAGAAGGCCATGTGTGGCCTCAGGGCTTCAATTTTTCTGACTAGCTGACTACTCCTTATGTGCCTTGAGGGCTCCTGAAGCAGCTTATTGCTTCGTCAGTGCTGGTAAGAGGCAAGATGCATTGAAGTCATAGTAAGTCAAGGCATCTAGTTTGGAATCTTCCTCCAGAGGTTTTCAAAGGCACTGTCTTCATGAGAAGTACTTCTCTAGACATCCAAAAATTTTGACTAAAGCTCAAAACCAATGTTAAATGAGCTGGCTTTCCCTCTTGCCTTGTCCTACACCCCCTCATTAGCAACAGACACAAAAGGATGGATAGTATCTATTGTATGTATCTGTTGTAGATACTGTCTGTTAAAATCAAGAGGAGACCTTGAGAACCGAAGGAAAGCTATAGAAAAAAATACATAAATAATGTATCAGAGAAAGTGGGGATTTAATAAGTATAAAAAGTCTCAGATAATAAATTTGACTTTTAAACAGGAACAAAAAATGTCACTCTTGCTTGAGCTGGGCTTTAATGCAATCTTCAAGGTGTAAGAAGTGTGGAAAATCAATAGCAAATCCCAGTGTCCTTATGCTGAGATATTCAAAATGTTAGCTCTAATGGGAGTCATATAAAAGCAGCCATAAACCAGTGCTGATCTGTTCACACATGTGCTGTAAAGAGATACAGTTCAGCATTTAAATACCTCATATATCTTTTGTAAAAAGCTTTCCCCCTCCCTACAATAATAAGTTTAAAAAACATTGCAGTCTCTCTCAAAACTGAGGCCACAGATGTGAAGACAGATAATTTTTGAGAAATTATTTTCTCTTCTTGGGTAATTATCATTAATGAAAGAAAAAGATTTTCTTAAATCCTAATAAATCAGAGACAGAATTGACTGACCATGCATCCAAATTGCTGCATTATTCACACTGGAATTACTCCAAAGATTAGCTGCAAATTGAATTTATGGTTTCATTTTTCATAACTACTCTGTTGTGACAGATGAGAGGAATCTCTGAGAAAAATGACAGTGATGGACCCAATTTCTTACTACTCTATCTTCAAGACAGAACTAAACTATCTCTATTTACCGTTAGGTTTTGTACAATCTATTTTGGCAAGCATAAAAACCTGTTATGAAATACAATATATCCTCTTTTATACATCAGTCAGTAAAAAGAAAATATCACAGAAAACTTTAACATTTCATTTGAAAAAGGAGGCCAATCAAATTAAAATGAAGTTTCACAGACAAAAATACCAAATTACACCTATTTAAAAACTCGCACTCTATCATCACTGCGCATCTCCTCTCTGTTCCAAAGGATCCTCAATGTCTATGTAACATGCAGAATAGGAAAGAAAATTAAGATACCAGAGCATCCTGAAATGGCCACAACACACAGGGTTTGGGATCTTTGTCAGGGGGTATTTTGTGCTTTTCTTGTGTAGTACCTAGCAGGAGCTGGATTGTCCAAGGTATTGTGGGAATGCAAGCTATAAATAATAATTACAACAATAATCTCCAAGTTCAACAAAGCTTCTGGGCTAGTACATAAAAACTAAAATACTAGACTGCTAGATATTAGAAACAAATGTTTTACCCTGAAATGGCTCTTATGTATAACTTGTATCAAACAGGAAAAATAAAATCATGAGGTTTTTTCAGGTTTTCTAACTGGGTTTGTACAGTCTGGGCCTCTTGGGCTAGAAATAATTGAAAGCAAGTTTGAGATTACACTTAGGTCACAAACACAGTTGATGCCTGAAGCTTTTCAGAGACAAAAAATATGGGAACATTTATAATGTAGGTTAGATAAAGTCAGCACAAGTGGTGCAGTTTAGGTATTTCTAGCACACTAACAGAGAACCTGAATTTTTCTTTCACATTACAAAAATATGGTTTAGTAACTGCCCTAACAATGAAAGGGCAGAATCTTTCATACTTATTCATATTAACACCGAACTTCCTTTCCAAGCAGTAACACTGTCTCCAGTGCAATCTTCAAAGTTTGAACAATAGGTGAATCTATCCCACAGCACCCAGTGTATATGTGGCAGGCTATGGTTTTTGTGCATTTTACTTATCTTTTGCAGTACAGAGACACATCTAATGACTCCAGGATGAGCACAGGAATTCCAGCAGATACAGTAGCTCTGAGAATTTCTAGCTCTTCTTCCAGCATTCAATGAATAACAACCACAACAACAACATTAATAATAATAGTTAAAAGGTTTTCATTATGCAGTTCTCCAACTGCATTGGTATTTTTCCATTTTACAGATATTAAAAACCAGCAATGGAAAAAATTGCTCAGAGTAATTCAGCCAGCCAGAATCCATGTTTCCAAAGTCCCAGTTCACTACCATCCACCAGGGTCCTCCACAAGTATGAGTCTTGTATCCAGAAATTCATCCACCATGGGGTTGATGCATGCCATGATGAGTTTCACAATTCTGGTTTGCTGATTTTTGAAATTAATACATCTGCTGAAGTTTGCAAATGGCTTACTTAATGCCATACAGTCATATTTCTCCATAGGATAAGACAGAAATCTGGCAGGGAGAAGATAGAAGACAGTGCCTGCTCAGGCCTTGTTCAGATGCGAAATTAGGCCACGGTTTGCATCCTTGTCCAGGAGCAGGGCAATCCTCCCTACCCACAGACACCAAAAAGTTCCTTATCAACTCCATATACACACAAAAAAAAAAAAAAAACATTTGCTTTCCTGATATCATGATAAAAACAATGGCATAAATATGAAGCAGGATAGATCAAGGAAGAAAAATTACCTGCCTTCAATGATAATTATATATAACTGTCAAAATACTGTGCAGTTTTCAAAGCACTGCACAAAAAGATAAACTAATGAATCAACACAACACCATCCTAGTTATTACAAAGCAAATTAGTTGGAGTGATGTTAACCTTATTTTACATATGAAGAACAGAAAAGGAAGGATCTTATGTTTTAAACTTGGCACAATTAGAGCAGCAGCACATTTACGGTTACGCACATATACTTTCTCCATGACAAAAGAGTCCTAAATTGTTTATTCAAGGTCACAGCGAAAGTTTAAGGCAAAACAAAGAATAGACCAGCACTTTACCTAATTTTTAAGCCTGTATTTTAAATGAAAATGCTTCCTCAATAGGCACCCAAGAAATTGCTACTCTTATTCTTTAAAATTTTTCACTTTGGCAGATATACAATCTATATGCAAATAGATATGCACTTATTTTTCTGTAACCACATAAGCAATGATTTGAACTGGCTGCATGGGGTAGCAGCATGAAGTTGGCAATGGAAATCATAGGTGTGAATATTTTCCATGTCCACTCTGCCACAGCCTTAAGACCCTGGTTTAGCACGATTAAGCCAATGGGTGCTGCATCCCAGTCAAACACAGTGTGAGATGTACTGTCTCCTACTTTTCAATTTGCTTTCATAATTTGGCATTTTTTGTGGAATAAACAGGATCAATTTGAAGCAAAGAAAACATTAGGTACTTATAACAAGCTTCGTATTTGACCCAACTGCTGCTTTCTTTGAACTTTGAAAATGTGGTTTCGTTTAAACTGAACTTTTTTGTGGAAACATAATTTACAAATAAATGCATAGGAAACCTACAGATCATTTTCTGACTTTCTCAGTTAATTTCTACTGTACCCAAACAACCAGTAACTTCATTAACCATTTTATATAGACATTAACTTTGCATCCATTTTATTTTTTATAGTATTATTTGAAATACTGACTATTAAACTGTAGTTATGGCAGGTCATAAGTTTTATCATTATATGATTGCACACAGTTTATTGTCTGCTGTTATGTTTCTCTGTGCTTACTAAAAACACTACTTTCTGACATTATTTGACGCTACATATTTTCATATGCAACAAGAAATATTTTAATCTTCAGCTATTCAGTAGACTACCAGCTTTTGTTGCAGTTTTATGAGAAATGTACAAATTTAAGCCTTTTTTATAGTTTAGAAGTGAAAACTAGATGAAAGTATCAAAATCGAATGGCTTTCTACTTTCTCTAGCCAGCTCCCTTTCAAACTGCTCCTAAGAGTGTTTTTTCTCACTTTACAAGTTCAACTGAGTAAGCATGTGTGGTACATGACACTGAAGATAATATAAATTTGCAGATCTGCATCTCCTCATCCCTGAACATTGCGCTAGTACACAATATCCTTTGTTAGAAGCAAAAAAAAAAAACCCAAAAAAAGTATTATAAAAATAGAATTATCTAAATGGAAAAGTTAGCATTGAATTGTAGTCCTATTACAAGTAGGAGAGGGAAAATAGACACAAGCTAGTTAACCACTCCATTCACGGTGTCTAGACATTGCAGCATTTAGAATGTCTAATTTAGAATTATGCTCAGTTAGAGGCAGATTGCTCTCATGGCTCTCTATTTCTTGAGATTTGTTCCTAATCATTTTTGCAGTTTCTAGCTTTTGGCTTTTCTGCTTTGTTCGTTCAAGAGTTGGAGCCTTTTTGCTGTATTTATTCCTTTCACAACAATAAACACCAAAATATCATGATAGTGGTTCCCAGTGCAACACCACTTGGAGCCATCAGTTAGAAAAGTAACAAAATCTTAGAAGTCTATTCCCGTCCAATTCTTGAAACTCAGAGGATCTGCACAATTCAGATAAACCACACAGACATCTCAAGTCTGTGTGTGGGGAGGTGTGCGGGGGGGTGTGAGGGGGTGTGTGTGTTTGTGTGTGTGTGTGGGTGTGGGTGTGGGTGTGTGAAATGAATGTGACTTCCAACAGTTTTTCAAAACATTACTCAACCAAGAGGTTCAAATGGTTTGGTAACTTGGCAGATTTCTCCCCAAAAATAGGTATTAACTGTATCTGGTAACTGAAACTGACCTAATTCTACATGTCATCCTTAGAGCAGAGCAGTCTGCTCACTGATGCCAAGTCTGGATAATTCAGATTTATCACCATCATTCTGGAGTTCCCCAATTAAACCTCCATTATCAGTCAAAGTAGCAGTTGTCACAATAACGGGATTATTTCCACTGCTTTCAATCCCTGTTTTCGAGCTGATTTGTTCTTTCAGACCATTTTTCCTACACTTCTTCCTTTGGTTCCAGAGTTATATATTTAAAATAAATAAATCCTCCATTCAGAAACTTTTAAAAATTGTTTTGTACATCTCTGAATAAGTCCCTGCATGGAACATAAACAACATATGAAGTCTTGAGTGAGCCATATTCTTTGGAGGATATTCACAGTGAGAACAATGTTCTGGGACAATTCTCACCAGAATAAAATTACTGACTTTTTATGTGGTTCTCATTTTCAAATATCCTATCTTGCTTCAATATAACACAGCATGGAACTCCACTGTGTAAAATATTGTTCTAGTCAGTGTACACACACTTGTTCATTAATTAGGAGCCAGGGACCTTCTTTGCCCCAACAGAATACAATTTAAGAATTTTGTACTATGGAAATGTACTAATGAGAGCAATAAACCAACAAATACTCCAATACTCACTGTGCTTTCCATTTTCTTGTATCTATTGTGAACTAAAAAGATATTTGAGTCCATAAGAACCCGGTTTTACTTTTATTAGGCCAAAGATTGACTTCAGTGAAACCAGATATATTGTCAAATGTGAAAAAAAGCAAAGATGAGCAAATGGAACTTTATTGATGGGAATTTACCAGCAGAGAATTAAATTTACTGTATTTTATGCATAAATATGCATTTTAATGCATTAGAGTATGTACAGTGTAATTAATAGAATACATATGTATAGACCACTTTTTCATTTTGCAAGGATAACCAACCTCTTAATCTCACCATTTCAGCAGTACTTTTTTTCACCTAGGAGGAACTGGAAAAAAAATGAAGTCCTTTTCTATTATGATCCAACATGCTCTGTTATAGTTGTCCTATAATTGAAACTAATGTTCAGTGAGGGCAGCACTCCTAGGTTTTGCTGCATAGTGCTATTCGTGGATCAATTAAAGTTAGCAGCAGAATATTTGTCAAAAATGTATCCAGACCAGTAGAAATTATGTGTGGGGCAGAGGGAAAAAAAATGTACTTTTCCATTTTTTAGTGCATCAATTTTTATATTTTCAGTTAAATTAGGAAACTGATTTTTTCCAATATATGTAGAAGTCATTTTGACATATAGAAGCATGGCAAAGTAAGACATATTGTAATAATTAGCTGAATTATTCCTGGCATGCCATGAACAATTACAGGATTAATAACTACCCGACCAAATAGTGTTATGCTGGAATAAATTGACCGACAAGGGTTTTCAGTTAGGAAATGAAACTCAGATGGATCATCAATAAAACCTACTGCAGAGAACAGACTTTTGAGAACTTCAGTGTTTTACATTTACAAAATATGGATGTGATAACTGTGCTTAATGACTGGAAGAAGCTATTTAAAAATTCATTTAGAATATTTTGCTCCCTTTAATTGCCTGGCCAAAGCCACTGTCTTTGACAGACACACTAATGTACCATGCAACTTATATTTAATTTTGTGTTCTGATCAAAATAAAAAACCTGATGGGGCCCTTAATTAACCCCCTGCCTTCTGTGCAGAAAGGTTGGGTTCTTTCTCATTTGCAATTCTGCTCAGTTTACTGCGTGTGGCACCGGGTTACTTATGGTGTGCGACACCCTGACATACAATACAACACTGTTTATTAGGAAGAGCACAATATGCAAACTCAGGATGAAATTCAGCAAGGTATTTAAGTACATTTCTAATTTAGTGCTTGTAAGAAATCCCATTTGTTACAACATAACTACCGCTTGCAATTAAGCACAAAGTTTACTACCTAACTGAATCAGGATGTAAATTCACAATATTGGAACCTTTCCATCCTTTTTGTAAAAGACCTAAGATTGATATCAACAGCACAGGAGGTTAAAACACACATTAAAACACAGCATAAGAATTAGAGCAATATAGCTATACTGAAATGCTTGTATGGGCTTAAAGCTGGATTTTAAGCTTTTCAGGGAAACTAAAACTGGCGTAACAGGAGGGTTCTGCGAAGTTATTAGTCCAATGCTATGGTTTTATAGGCCCTACCAAAAGAGAACCATACTTAATTTCTCTGACCATAGCTTTTTCTTTTATAGCCTGTAAAAAACACTCACTCTTCAGTCTTTATGTTGCAATTTTCAAAGTGTACTCTTTCAAAAATGAGCAAAAACAAGGCTTCGATTAACTCTTCAACAGCAGGTAATGTTGACCCATCTTATTTTGTCAATAAGGAGTCTCTAAGAACAATGCATTTTCATGGGCGTGGAAAGCTAACACTTGTGTGGCTCTTGCAATCCCTTGATCTGGTTAGTACACATCCCATTAAACACTTGGTGAGGAGAATGCAACAGGGACACAAGACATGACATTAGAGGTCTGGGCAGAGCCTAAGGACTTGTTGGTCCAGACTTCATGTGGAGGTGGGACCAGGCAGGCAGCAGCATGGACAAAGGAGAAAACAGGCAGTTTGACTGTGGGGTTGGGTTGGGAAACATTCACCGACGGTTGATCCATTGAGGATGATAATAAGCCTATAGAAGGTGGTAGTAGGGCTCCAGTCACTTCATGGCAGGAGTTCCCAACAAGCAGGGCAGCAAAGTCAATCCATAGGCAAAAGCTGTATTGTAAGGTCAGTATTGCCAATAACCATGTGCAAGAACAGCTTACTTACAGCATCTATTCTTTTTTTTAAAGTGCATTAGATCTTTAGGAAAGGAAAGCTGTGCAGTTATAGATTCATTTTTCCTTGACTGTGTCCTTCTTTTCTTTTCTTAGGGTTCTGCCCTGACTCCCTACCTGAGGTTCAGGCAAAAGTTAAGCATTCTCATTAGTGAGATCAGACTGAACATTAAGTTCATAATCACAAGTTTTCTTATGCCTGTAAAAGCAAACTCTCAGGCTATGCCATATAGGTGAATTTGGATACTTTTCAACTTAATCAAGCAAGACTTCCACAGACAGCTGCATTGCTTGTTTATTTTTCTAAGCCCACCTGCTATCACAGCGCTATAAAAATTTTAAATCTTTATGAGTTTGATTCCTCATGTAGTCTATGTTCTTTGGAACAATGTGTTGCCAAGATAAATACACCTTCTAATCTACAATGTGACTTTCCTGCAGTTTAAAGCTTCCTCTCCCCTGTGAGCCTCCTATGCACTCTAGCATGTAATGGGCAACAGATTAAGAAACTAGCATCAGAAACAAAAACAACAAAACCTTAAGCTTTGAGTAGAGAAGAGGCTGGAAGATCGTATGTTTTTTTGAGAAAGGTTTTCATGTGCTCCCATATTCCATCTGCATGTTGCTATCAGCATGCAAATAATATTGAAATACTATACCATTCAGCTAAGAAACCATTTACTCCAATAAAGGTCAAGTTCACAATACCCTGCAGACCATATTTATAAAACTGCTATCAGATTTATTTCCCTTCCAGATCAGTCCATTGAATTTACATACTTAAACAAACTAGCATCTAAAATTTGTCTCCTCGTCATTGCTTCCTTTATAGTCCTCAAAGGAAATTATTTTAGTTTCACATCTTTATCCTGCATATCCAAGCATATCCTCACCTTGTTGCTGTAGATTTAGATACCATTATCATGCATGGTTTTGTACCTGCTAAATTGACTTTAGTCTTTCAATGTGATCTAAATTGTGTTTAATCTTCTCCCTTAATACTAATGGTGCTCTGAGAGGTGAGCACTTCACAAGCTGAGGAACTTTAATTTGATGCCTTTTGTATAGCCCAGCTCTTCAAACATATTTTTATATGGATAAAGGCTCTGTACTTTCTACATCAGTATTGTCAATGCATGTGCAACCTTTAGAGCAATCTCACTGCAAAATGATTATTTCCCTCATAAGAAAGACAGATAACCCATTTAATTACACATTCACCTCCTTGGAATTTTATTAAGATATGGCTATATGACACAGCAGTTTTGCAAGATCTAGTATACTCACGGGGTTTTTTTAGGGAAGAAGGGCTTGTGATAGCTCAGCTTATTTCACCTTTGGGGTATTCCCACTCTGACAGATGTGAGAATACTGTTCCTAGGTTTTCCAGTTGTAATCTGGTTTTTCTGTGAACTTAAATAGGGTTAATTTTCTTCCCTCACTATTACGTCTGTCATCTTTGGTCGTTTATAGTGTCTGATGAAGATGAAACATCAAAATGTTCACGTGAAATGCCTAAAAAACCCATACTTAATGCAAACTATGGATACTCATGTAAAACACAAAAACTGGAGAATACTGTGATAAAAGGAAACTGTGAATCAAGTTATATTTTGCTCTGAAAATTAAGACTATACTAATTTTTTCATGTCACCAACTTTTATGTATTTTATTGTTTGTAGGACAGTAGTTCAACAAGATCTTAACCAATAAGAATCTACTGCCTCCATATGTACCAGGAGGGACCTTCTGTTTTAGCAATTTCCAACAGAAGAGAAATAGAAAGTTAAAAAAAAGACAAGCATGGAAAGCTAAAACTGTGGGGGGAAAAAATCACCACATGCTATCTTCATTGTTTTCCACTCTAAAACTTTTATATAGATATATACTCACTGGTGAGCTTTGTGGTGTCAAAGCAGTCCAGTTGTCTTTGCCTAGAAAGAAGGGACTAATCACCAGAGTTGTGGTGGTGAGCTGGAGGTGACCTTGGAGGTGTTGGCAGATTGCAGCTGAAATCTGCATCACTGATACTGTGGTACCCCAGAGAAGCTGAAATCCAGATCTTAAAACTGGAACTCCATTGCCTTGCGCCAGCAAGCCATGGCGTCTTGTACATCCTGAAACATGAAGGGAGAACATATCTGGTCCAGCTACACAAAATCTCTGAAAGTAGTTTGATTACTTGTACTGTTAGCACAGCTTTTGTTATAAAATAACAACCCTTAAATAGCTACTTAAGATTTTCAAAAGCTCACTGCCATTATATCGCTTTGAACTACATGCTTGGCTTTGCCTAAACAAAAGGAGGCTTCTATTGGCCTTTTTGGGTTGGTTTTTTTGTTTGTTTGGTTGGTTTTTTTGCATTCTGAGCCTGGAAACCTAAATTCTCAATACTTTCTGCTGTTGCCATATCTGATGAGTATCACCTGCCTTAGCATTCACCATGCTGTCAGCAGTTGTTAACCCCACTGGGCAGATTTTTGTTTGTTAACTTAGCTTGTCATTGCCAGCCTTGAGGTTATGCACACACAGATGGCTTATAGGCCTTGTTTTTCCTTTGTGTTTATTGTAATTCAAGCTAAAGAAGAAACTTGTAACAAGCAATTTATTTTAAGAATTTCAGGGTTTTTTCCATTCTTTTTCATTGACTATCCAGGAACTGATCTTAACTTTAGCCATCATTTGAATTTAACTGAATAAACTCAGGAAAAACTTTTGTCCAACAATTGGATTGTAAATAAGTAATGGACACCCTTTGCTTTGCCAAATTCGAGCTGTTAGATAAGCAGTCTGTTCTAATATTCCATTGTTACTTGTTTCTTAGGTGAACTTTATTCCATTGTTAGTTTTTTCTTAGGTTAACTTCAGGATTGAGTGCCTGGGAATAGGTGGAAATGCTGGGACTGATAGATGTGAGAATTTGCTTTTGTCATAAATTTTTTTCTTTATGTTC
>NW_008657750.1:0-24467 GCF_000695815.1 Acanthisitta chloris | reverse complement strand
GAAGTCTTCCTACTTCCAAACTACTTTTCTCACCAGCAGTGTTATGCTAGGAGCTCTACAGTGTACCTTGATAAGTATAAGAAATAAAAATAGAGCAGCACACAATGCCTTTTTAAAAAATGGCTAATAAGCACAGTATACATTTACTTGACTCAATTTGCTATTCTGAATGGACTCCATTGCTTTCAACAAAGCATAAAGTAAATGCAGCCTCTTTGGGAAACTATTGGTTTTGCCTATGCCTGCCTTGCCTTTGCTGCACAACAATTCCTTTTCTGGCACCAAGAGTATCTTAAATCTGACCTGAGTTTTAGGGTGGGCATGTCTAGAGGGAATTCATGCATAAAAAGTGCCACTTGCAGAACACTGTTGGCCAAGCCTACTATTCCCTTATTTATTATTAGCAAATTATTTTAGAAGCCTGGCCCACTTCTATGTAAAGAAATGAGAGATAGTCACAGGCCAGACATAGAAAAAACCCACCTAAAAAAACCACTGAAAAAAAAAAACAAAGGAAAACTGCCACAGAAAACCCACACATGGACTCTAAGGATATTTGCTCCAGCAATACTGAAATGGTTGTCAGAGAGCTTCCAGAGTGGAAGGAACATAACTTTATTGAGTACAAATCCATTTCAGAAATAGAAAAAGTAACCATCTTCTTTTGCCTTGAAGATCCCAGCACAGTTCCTTGTGGGAAGGGAGGGAGTCACTGCATGGAGCTGTCATCCTCTTCACGGAAGGCTTACTTTCAGTGGTAAAAAAAACCAACTTCTCTTATCCATGTGCAGCTAGCAGTAGTGGCTCTTATAATGTGTTAGAACAGCAGCACTCCCTCAGAGCTGCAAAGTGCTGTTAGCCTTTTCTCCTCCTTTCCCAAATCTTCTAAATTATCAATGCATATGCAACATATTTGGTAGACCTGACCGAATAAGCTTATAGCTCAGTAAACATTTTATGATTTGGCATATATATGTATACATGTATATATCCAATATATCCAATATATATATGTGTGTGCTTGTGTCTGTGTGTCTGTGTGTCTGTGGTGTGTGTGTGCGTGCACGTGTGTGTGCAAGTACGCTTGGGTTGATTTTTAAAAAACAACCTTTCTTTTTTTTTCCCATTTCTATTCAAAGTGTACCCCGGACTCTTTACACGAGCTCACATTCCCCTCAGTGTACTAAAGAAATGCACAAAGGGTTTTGAGATAAAAGTAAACATTTCCTCCTTCTTCCTGAAGCCACTGCCTCTACAGTTTGGGAGTCTTTCCTTTCTACAAGTCTCTCTCTTTCACTTTTGTGCATTTTTTTCACTGAAGCTCTCCTTTTGGTGTGTGTATTCTCATGCTCTAGGCTGCTGGTGGCAGGCAGCCAGGCTAGACCTAGATCTCTAGGCTATTACAGGTCATCCTGAGATCAGTGGACATGCTAATGATCCTTTGTTTAAGACAGAATCAAAAGAAATTAAATTGTTTAGTGGCTTAAACAGCAGAAAACACAAGACAGTCAGACTTCTAGAACCACAGGGAAGGAAGCAAACAACAGGCTGAATGGATATTTTACTCCTACTGCATTTTAACTGTGTCCTCCCCTGGTGCTCCAGTCCTTCCCATTTCATTAAATCACCTGCTAACACCCACTCCCCCAAAATTCTGTGCGACTAATTTGGCATTTTTCATTTTCTCTTATATGACATGTCTCTTCTCAAAATGACAGAGACAGAGATGTGTATTTCACCATGGGCACAGTCCTCAAGCTCTGCCTTCTATAGAGTCTTAGTAGGTACACACCAGACTCTGACCCCAGTGTACCAGAATCTGGCCCCGGTTTCAATACAAACACGATTTGCTGCTGAAGACAGGATTGTCTTTTTCTCAAATGCTATGATATTATTTGTATCCCTCTAATATGGGATGTATAGGACTGATTTTTATATCTGATCACAAATACCAACTGTTTCTAACTAGTTTTTTCAATGAAGTTACATATATTTTCAAGGTGGAAGGCAGGGGAAGAAAGGAAAAACAACATACTTAGGCAATAGGATATCATTGGATGTTTAGAACCATATTTTTCACACATGCAGCAAGGCATCTCATGGGCATCTTCTCTGTAGCTTTGCTGTGATAGCCCAAACTAGCCATTAGCTCCGTATAAAGTAATTTGAGTTCTAACTGATCATTGCATTAATTATCTTATATTCACTCATATGACATCAGCCTTCAAAACAAAGTTATGCTTGCAGCTCCAGACAAAGTCTGAACATAGCAGCAGATGTCAACGCATACAAATACATGAGCAGGTGATGCAGCCACTAATTCTGGAAGCCATTTCCAGACAAATGAAGGACAAGAAGGTGATCAGGAGCAGTCAACATGGATTTATGAATGTGTTCAACCTGATAGCCTTCTACAGTGATCTTACTAGCTTGGCTGGTTAGAGGAGAGCAGTGGAAGTTATTTATCTTGATTTCCGTAGGGCTTTTGATGCTGTCTCCTGTAACACACTTGCAGATAAGCTGAGGCAATACGGGTTAGGTAAGTAGACAATGAAATGGATCAAAAATTGACTTAATAGTCAGGTTAAGCAGGTTGTGAGCAGTGGCACAAAGTCCAGTTGGTGGCTAGTCACTAATGGTGTAACCCATGGGTTAGTTGTGGATCAAATGGTGTTGAACTTCTTCAGTAATTATATCAATGATGGGATCAAGCATGCACTCAGTACGTCTGCAGACAACACATTACGGGGAGGAGTGGTTGATACATCAGGCTTGTTTGTGCTGAGACCTCCACAGGCTGGAGAAATGGGCAAACAGGAATCTCATAGATTTCAACAAAGGAAAATGTCAAGTCCTAGAGGAGTAAACCCAGACACCAGTATATGCTGGTGAACAACTGGCTGGAAATCAGCTCTCCAAAGAAGGATCAGGTGTCCTGGTGAACAAGTCATCAATATCTGCTTGCAGCAAAGCCAGTCAATAGTATACTCAATTGCATGAGAAAGGTCATTGTCAGCAGGTCAAGGGAGGTGACCCTTCTCCTCTACAGTTCTATTCAGGCCACACTCAAAATATTGGGTCTATTTATGTGCTCCCCAGTACAGGAGAGATAAGGACACACCTGAAAGAGTCCAACAAAGCACCAGAAGGTATCTAAGGGACTGGATGAATCATTTCTGATAAAAGGAAAGGCTAAGAGAATTGGGACTTTTCAGCCTAGAAAACAGAAGTCTCTGAGGGACCTTTTCAATGTATATGAACATTGGTTATACACTGACATTGGGTATACATTGATTGGGGACTAAAAAAGGACAAAGCCAGGCTCTTCTCAGTGGTGCTCAATGACACGTTAAGAGCCAATGGGGACAAACTGAAACACAGGAGGCTCCATCCAAACATCAGGAAAACGCCCTCCTACTGGGACCATGATCAAGCACTGCAACAGATTTCCCAGTGAATTTGTGGAGTCTCCATCTGTGGAGACAGTCAAAACCTGACCTATCCTGGGCAACCTGCTGTAGCTCATGCTGCTTGAGCACGAGGGTTGGACTAGCTGATCTCCAGAGACACCTGCCAGCCTCACCTGTTGTGTGATTCTTTGAGTCAGTAATGTTGGTTATCAAAGGAATGAGATGTTGCAGAACAGTTGGAGCTCTGTGTGCATTTTCTTAAAGTTCCACACAGTTTTGTGAAACCTGCAAGTGGTTTTGATAACATGGTGTTAAGACATTATTAAAAGAATTCCCAGAGCTACATTTTAACTTCAGATATCTTTCTTGACTTGGTCAGTCCCTAAGCTGATGAGTGCCCCAAGGAATCCCTGTGAGTGGCAGACAAGTCTTGCAGTGAAGTTTCCCCTTCTCCCTGATGGTCCCTGAATTCAGAGACTGAAGACAATTGTACCAGCAATAAAACTCACTCTCCCCAGTCTTACCTTGACTGCACCAGATCTCCACAATGGGTACTAATACCTGCTCTGATTTCGCACCTGTCCCCTTGTAATGCCCTGGTCTGCTCGGCAGTTTGAGGGGAAGGTAATTTTGAATTACTCTGGGCAGTGAGTGGGAGAAAAAACAGTTCTCCGGAGGTTCAAGAAGAAATATTTTTTACTTATTAACTTTGGGACACCCATGTGGAATAAGACACTTGACAAAAGGAAAATCAGTAAACTGCACAGCATTCAAACACAGTGCAAACTTTACCCCCGCATACCCTAGCCAGGCACTGATCATGCTACTTAGCGAGTAATTAAAGGGATACTGCTCAGTGCAGCTTGTAACAATATATTGCAAAGGAGAAAAGAAGAGAGAAAAAGACAAAAGTAGAGAGAAAAAGAGAAAAAAACAGATGAGAAAGAGAGGCAGATAGCCGCCACCTGTGGATCCAGTGTGGTCTCATTAGCTTCCAACGCAGGCCAGTGGGGAGCAGAGTGTGGCACATGCCTCACTGTCCTCTTATCCGTTCCCTTCACCCAGGGCCTGTGGCAAGGTCACACTTGTGGTGCACTTCAGGCAGATCCAGGGTGCTTTGGCATCCATCTCAGGGCTGGCAGCAAGGCCCCGTGGTCGACCACCACCATCTCAGGGCTCACATCAGAGCCATGTGGTCAACTGAGCCCATTGCAGTGCAGACCAACAGTTATCTGCTTAGGCTCGCAGGGCTGGGGGGAGCAGCCACCACCCCATCCAAATGCAGAGCTCGACCTGTTCCCTCCACCGTTTTCCCAACTGGTTGTTTTGAGCCAGACAACTTTTCTGCTGGTCCCTGACACTCCTTGACAGCTAAGGGGGAAAACAATGAACACTTTTCCTGGGAGATGTGTGTCTGCAAATTGTGGGAATGCAGAAGAAGAAAGAAAAAGCATCTCCTCCCACCTAGGGGACAGGCTGTGCTGTAGATAGAGCCACAGTCTGTCCTCTGGAGTGTTAATGCTATTTTGTGGGTCAGACCAGATATACACTGTACTCTGTGTAGCAATTTTGGAAAGCCTATTGTCAGCAAACACTTGCCAGATTCTTTTATGCAGCATCCTTGCCCAAGTCCTTATTTATCTTGCATGTTTTAATTAAATCATTTGACTTTCATGTCAGTGCTAATTCTGAAAGAGGACTCAACCAGTATTTGTTTATAAAAAGCTTGTTGTAAGCACAGCATTCATTAAGCTTTGCCTGATAATCTCCACTGTTCATTATCGCAGGGCAATTGCTATTGCTGTATCATTAAGCTTTAAATACTTTGCTCTCTTTATCTTCGTTAGTGATACGTGTTTTAAATTATCACAAATGTGCTGCATTTTTCCCCCTTAGCTGACACAAATACCATTTCAGAGGCTTCTGCTATAGGAGTAAACATCTCTCCAAAAAGCCTGACTGAAGATCATTTCATTCTTTTGAAAGCCTCTTCCCTACATCCTCATTAGCTGAGTGAACTCAAACACAAACCACATCCATTCTCCAATAGGAAGACACAAATCTTTGTTGTCAATGAGAATCATATACTTTCTTAACAAACCATTTACATTTACTGATTTAAGGAATTTCTTTATTTTGAAAACAGTCTCCATAATATATATCAGGAGTCCTTTTGGAAAAGAAAAGAAACAAGTTGATTCTTTCCACCTCCACACAGTATATCCATATTCAGAAAATGACAGGCATCATAATACCTGTTCCAAGTGGGAAGTCCTCATCAAAATGAAAAATAAATGTGCTTTAAAGATACTATTGAACTGTGATTTTTCTTGGAAAGCTCCTATGTTTCTTTTGTTCTATTGCAACAGGAGTGAGTTTATCTGAAGGACACAGATAGGTGCAAAAATTGTTTAGGAGGTTGCTCTGGCATCAAATCTTCAAACAAGTAATGAGTGATTCAGAATGGCTACCATCCATGGCTGCTGGACCATGGATCCTGACACAGCCGATGCACAAAGAGTCAGAATACCTGAATGATTCCACCTTAATACAGCTCTTATTTGTCTCCTTGGTTCTACAATACCTTTCCAGGTAGAGTAACTGCAAAGCATAGCCTCTGTATCAACACTGTGTGTATTTAGCTTAGCACAGAGCATAAGAGAAATTTCCACAAAAACTTGCGGGTGAAAAGGAAGGGGAAGCAGCAAAATTAAAGTTTAGCTTCCTCAAATGATCATATATTTTACATTCAACAATCTTCAAGTAAAATCAGGAGTGCTCACTGGTGTAGATACCTAGGAATGCCTCATCACACCTTATCTGGCCTCATCTTAACATATTTCACCTTGTCATACCTCAGCATGCCCCTTTTCTACCTCAACAGATTGTCCACTGCAAACTTCTATTTGCTGCATTGCTTCTCTTTGGACATCTTTGCCATGTATAGATTCTTTAAAGCAGAAATATACACAGTTTAATGACTTAACAATAATTATTGGCTAATAGAATCTGTCTAGGAGAGATCAGTCATATATTTGCCACCTCTGCCACATGTACTAGGTGAGTGTCTGCAAGCCAGTCAGGAGCATGGGGAAACATCAGCCCCTATTGACCTTCAGAAAAGGCAGATACTCAACCCTGCTGCTGTAATCTTCCACCTTCCTGTATTGCCTCTCAGGGTTTTAGACCTTTTCATGTCAGTATTCTTCTTCCAAGTCCTTGACACACAATTACTAGCACAAAAAATTGTTTTTATTTTTCCTACTTTGAGTGGCTTTAGCCTATATATTTTTTTCAGAGCTCAACAGCATTTTTTCTCTGTAAATCTGAGCTAAGGTCACACAGTTGTGCATCACAAACCTGAGACTTGGAGCACAAACAGCTGAACCTGTGGGCTACACCACAGAGTTACAGGCTTATACATTTTCTTGCTTGCTTGCTGAACCAAATGCATGGCTAGAGCAAACTGGAGATTATTTGTTCCATACAGACATCAACACAGACTCCACACAGACCAAGAGCTGATTATCCAAGGAAGAAAACAAGCAAATCAAAAAGCAAAACAAGGAAAGAAAGGCACCGTTCAGCAAATTTAGCCTAATAGGCATCACAGAGTTATACTGGAAGGCTCATAAAAAGTAAAGACAGATACACAATCAATGGTATGACTCAGTAATTGCTTTATGCGTGTGAACAATGTTTTCAAAAGTCCAAAACAATGTATGCAACAAAGATGTTAGCAAGACGTGATGCTAAATTCCTCATATTCATTAGAGAATGTCATAGTGCTGTGTAATGAATTATTCTTGACATTGCTAACGTCTTCTGTTGTCTGAAACCTTTTATCTTTGGCAGTCTAAAGTAAATGCCAGGATGAAAACACGTGCTTCTCAAATGTATTCTGGCATCATCTTGTAGGACAGAAATCGGCAACTTGTTGACAATTTTTATAGAGCATTTCATACTGCACTAACTGTCAATACTCCAGCTAGTCAAATATCCTGCCTCCAAAAGTGACCTAAAGCTGAAAGAAAGTTAACAAGCAAACATAATGCAACTTGCTGATTTTGTTCCCAGATGACACATTCCCTACCCTAAAGAGATTACCCTTGATTTTGTAGTGAAGGGTAAGGTTAATAGGTGCAGCAGCCTGGCATTTACAGTATCAGGGGTTCTTAAACTGCAATCTGTGTACAAATGGCCATGTGACTTGTTTTCTTTTCCTAGCCTCTCAAGCTCTTTAAGAGACAGTTAAAAACAAGCCTTCTAACATTCAACAAAAAGTATGTTTTCCTAAAATTCCATTTACTCTTGCAAAACAATTACTTGCAAGCTGAACTTGGAACAGGAAGTTCTAAAAGGAGCAGGCTCTAGCTGAATGAATGAAACATGTGGCTTACAAGACAATCTTGGTATGATTTCATTTACTTCTGATTGCTGCTTTGAGTACACTTCTTACCAGCTTTCTGTGAATAAAGCTGCAAACAATTCTATGCTTTAACATGTGTCTCACATGGGCACCTATACTTTGCCACAGTGCATGCTACTCTAGTCAGTTTTACTATCCATCAGCATAGCCTTTTAATGACAAGATCAGAAAAACTGGATTCAACATTCGTGATGATGAGATGACAAGTGTACATTCTCTTATTGTTTGCTGCTTCATGTGATAATCTCATTTATATGAAATCCTAGTCTACTTCCCTTACTCCCAGTGACTAGAGGAGTAGTTATTCCTTTGATTCCATGGGACTAATGAATGCAAACACTTGTCTGAGAATATGCACAACTCAGTGTGCATTAGTGGCAGGATCTGGCATGAGGAAGAAGTCAGCTGTGATGAGAGAAGGCTAGGAAACATGATGCCAATAATATATACAGAAAAACAAATTCAGAATTAATGGCAGAATCCTGAAGAAAGCATTTCCTCTTCCTGTATCCACCCACAAGCAAAATATCTAATTAATTTCAAGGGTCTAATGTGGTAAGGGAAGTCTCCTGGAATGGTTTTCACTTAAACAGTTTCAGATGAACTAGATAGACATTTGTTTCACTGCTTGATATTCAGTTACCACTTCTTTTTTCTCAGTCACCAAAAGCATGTTCATGCCATTGTTAACTGCTTGTTTTAAGGAAATTTGTATGAGTATTTGTAGCATTCAGTGAAAAGGTGTTTTGAGTACACTGCCCTTGCTGACTCTTCCTTCCTTAGCAAGATAATTATGTAAAACTACCTGACCATTCGGGAAATCAGCTATGAGTTAATTCTCCTTCATAAAGAAAATGTTTAATTCTTATATGGATACTTCTCTTAGGTTTTCTTTTGTTTAATCAATTTAATCAATTCTTACACTGTCTATTCTTTTGCATGCAAAAGTGTGAATGACATAAATACATCTAAATGCATGCATACCTAAGTACACATTCAGGAACTTGTATTTTTGCCTCATTTGCATTTTATAGTTTTTCATGGGAAAAGCTATGATAACTTTTTTTGCTTGCCATTTTTCAATCAGGACTGAAATCCTTATTGTGTATTTCTCAGCTCAGTATGAAAAGGGATTTGGGAGGGTTTTGAATTAGGCGTCTGCCAAAAAAACCCCCACAAAACCACAAACCAGCAACTGTGACTTATGAATATGTCTGTGATTACTAGTAGGGTGGTCTTTGTAGTTCAAGACCTTACACTGTATATGTTAAGTTCAACTGTATATGTTAAGTTCAACTGTAACTGCCAAAAGTTATTCAGTTAATTGTGTATCTAAACACCTCTGTGGTCTCAGTTGCCTCAATTAAGTCCAGTATAAGAAGTAGTTAGTGAGCCCTTTCAAAAAGGAGTTGTTTTTACAGAAATGCTTATTTTTCATGTAAAATAAATGTGTGCTTTGTCCTGTACATCTTTTCAACCAATGCAAATTAAGATACAGTTGAAAGTCGATGTGACCAATGATATGTCATAATCATGTCTATTAAATTTTGGGACCCTTGAGCCCAGTGTAGAATTATGTTGGCTGCTGATTACCTCCTCTTGAATCTCACTTCATCATCTGCAAACACAATAAGTCCTATACTGCTTTCTGCTTCATGATAATGGCAACAAGCTCCTGCTGCCCATACTTGGATATCATGAGAGCCCATGTGATGATCCTTATGTCTGGGAAGAAACCTTAGAAAACTTAGGGAGTGAGAATAATAAGTTTTCTTTTTCTATGTAAAATATTTTATAACTAATTTTGTAATAAAATATTGTTAAAACTATATGAAATTGAAACCAGAACACACATAAACGTGTGCTAAGCCACTAGGTGTGTAGTGACACAGAAGAAAGCCCAGTGTGCCAGCAGAAAGAGGAGTAAATAGGTACAGCTGGCAAATAAATACAACTGTTTCTACAGGTCTTTCGATTTTCAAGGGTTTTATAATTATTACTGAGCTATCCCTCTTGGTGCTGTAAGGTGTTAATGGCTGCTAATGAGTCTGCCTTTGAACTGCAGACAATCACAGACCTCGTTAAAGCTGGTGAGAGTGTTAGGCATTTAGGCTAAGTGAAATAAACCACTGAACTCCTTTGTGTACTAAACGTGGTGAAACAATAGAAGTTACTGTCCAGGACCAGAGAGAAATCTGGGAGCAAACTAACTCAGAGAAAATGAAAAATTATTTTTTTCCCTTGCTTGCCAATTGAAAAGCCAGCCAGTTTCTTTCCTCAAGCTTTGGACAGCAGAGTCAGAACAGGAATGTCAGGAGACACTAGCATAAACATCTCAAAGTACAGCCACTAAGGGAGGCAGAAGATGAACTTCTGGGTGAACAGAACTCTCCATGAAATGTGTGGGTAAAACCCCACACATCTCCCATCACCTTGAAAAGAGTTGGAGGTTGAACTTGAAAAAAAGGCATTAAATCTTCCAATAAATCCCTTTTCTAACACATCAGAAAAGGAAGATTGCTTGAGAGCCTGTGCCTACTTCTATTTTGATCAATGAGAGATAGCAGGGAACAAGGTCAAACACTGGACTGTTGTAGCCTTTACTCTTTAATTCCTGGCTCATTCTTTGACTCTGTTTTGATTTTCCCAAAACTCCCATCTCTGGGACCAGTTTGCCCCAGACCCCCAAGTGAGGTAGATGTGAGGCAGCTTGTACCACTTCCCTTCCTTAACAGAAGTAGGCAGAGGCCAGAGTGTCAACAGAATCAAGGAGTGCACAATGAAGAAAGCTCCAGAGCAGAAAATGGTCAAGGCATTTTCTGTATCTGCATTGCAGTGTAAAAAAAATCTGAGGAAGTTCTCATTTCATGTTTCTTGTTCATCAGAAGTTCTGTCTCAGATCAAGCAATTTGCTGACTGTACTAGCAAAAGAGGTTATGAAGCAAATGGATCAATTGAATAGTCACATATCACCAGTTCTAAAAAGAAATTCAAAGTTGAAATAGCTGAACAACTCACCAGCACATGTCGATTCTCATTTAAAACTGCCTTGTTATCAGGAGTCTTGGAAAGTGGCTAATGTGGCATCAGTCTTAAGTTACAGGAAAAACTGAGAAACCACAGAACAATAAAAGATCTAACATGCACTGAGTGAATGAATAACTACAAGAAAGATGGATTATAGAAAAATATGCTGAAAACCAAAAGAGTCTTTTTTATAAAGATATCTTTGTGCCACTTGTCATGACCATAAAAGTCACAGGAATTCACTGATGATGCCCTAAAACAAGTGGAGAAGATTCTACTGCAATTTCCAGAAGACATTTAACAGGGTCATTCACCAAAGGTTGTTTAGAAGCCCAAGCTATCATAGCATAGTAGGAAAGGTCCTCACATGTATAAACAACAGGTAAAAAGGAAGAAAACAATGTGGGAATAAATAGTCAGTTTTCCCAGTAAGGAGAATCTGTGACTTGTGTCCCACAGGAATTTGTATAGGTGTCTGGACTGTTTCAAATATTCATTTAAAAAATGGAAAAAGGGATGAAAGAACCAAGATCACTCACAATATTAGGTACTCTAGATTGACTGTGGAGAATAGCAGAAGTGCTGTACAGATATATTCATAAATCAAAGAAAACAGAGTCAGGCACTGTTTTCCAGTCCTGATCCAAGTAGTACAGGTTGGTAGGAAGCACATCATACAGTACATAACACTGGCTCTTATCTGATCTTCATATAGTTACCTATAAATTGTGAACTGCTTTTTTTCTTTCTTTAAATTAATGTTCAAAGTGACTAGAAAAAAAGTGAGGGTAATGTTACCTTCTGTCAGAGTGTCATTTCTCTAGCAAGAAAGCAGAAACTGGTTGTACACCCTGCATCTGGCTTGAAGGTAGATATGTATTTTGCAGAGTAACAGGTCTGCATTATATACTGCTGGAAAACTATGTGGGGTGGAGTGAGCCAAAAGTAAAGCATTCTCACCCAGCACGTGCTGCTTCCAAACCATGAATGGACATTGGTTTGGAGACTACCAGTTGTACTAGCTGGCAGGAGGCATCTTCTATAAGCCAACTTCTGACATGGGAGAAGTTAAACAACGGCTTAATTTAGGGCTCTCATGGTCTCAGACTCTGGCACACAGTTGGCCATTTTGTCATTTGTCAGCATGGTGCTCCCTGATACTCTTCCAGATAATGCCTGGTTACTGTTTGGGAGGGAAAGCAATAAACCAGGGAAAACATATGCTGTGAAGACAGTAAGGGGAAGTCCACCCTCTTTTTCTGTTTTCCATTTTCTTTTTCTTTTTCCTTTTTTTTTTTTTTTGGTAGAAAAACAGCTTAGTCTTATTTTCACAAGCAATGTCACCTACCTTCAGAGACAAATGATCATATTTGATCTATTAAGTTTTCCAGCATAGTTGCTAGTCCCAGGGCCCCAGTGCTTGAAAGCTTTTTGTTGCCCTGATTCATTTACTAGGATAAATCCAAAAGGACTACGTGACAAGGAAAAGAAATAGTGAAATTCAATATAGGCAAATTTAAAGGGAGGATCATGGGAGGAGGAAAAGGTCATAGCTTTATGGACTGAAGAATGAGCTCAGAGATAAGTAATAATTACAGAGGGATGAGATCCTGGTCTTGTAGACTCAGGACAAACTCACCTTAGTGTACAGTTACAGTAGTGGTTGGGGGAAAGCAAAGCAAAACAAAAAAAGTGAAAATTAGAAACTACTAGAAAGCCTCATAGCAGTTTGAAAACAACATTCAAAAGTATGGAACAAGTTCTGTACAGAACTAGAAGAGAAGGTATGATATAAGTCTGTAAAATCACAAGTAGTACAGGATGATGCTTAGGATAAGTACAGCTAGATCTACTACCAAACCTATGGGTCATCAAGTGAAACTAGCATTTCATACCTACAAAACAAATGAAACAGAGTAATTCTACACAATCTGTGGTTTTAAACTGCCAAAACCTTGCTCCGTGGCCCTCACTATACACAGGCTCAGAGAGCAGCTGAGTGACTTCAGAGAAATCTCTAAAGTAAATATTGTCTCTGAGCCACAAATTACTGATTTGTAGGAGAGTACACAGGAAAGTATCAAATATACTCGTTCTGTTCTTAATCTCTTTTGCAGGCCTCTGGTTTTGGCCACCATCAGACGGTGGCAGATGGATCTCTGGTGCAGCTTGGAACAACCATCACTACATTCTTGTGCTCTGACTGGTTTTTACTATTGTGTTCAGAGGCACCTGATTTTGTCCAGACTCTTTGAATAAATATGAATTCTACTGTAAAAACAGAAAAGACTGATGTTTGCAATTTATTACAGAAGATTCTGACAGAGGTTAAAACATTGACTAACTCCTTGGACCTGAGTAACTGTATACATTCACCTTACACATACACAAACATATATACATATGCATTCTCAAATGAACATGCTGTAAAGCCATGTATCCCTGCTATAATGCAAACTAATAAAAAATCCCAAAGACTAGGAAATTCCATCAATAAGCTTAAAAACACTCTACCAGTATAAGTATCCCATTAACCTGTTTGCAGTGATGTTTAGCTAAAGGGACTGTGTTTTTTTAAGAGGTAGGGCTTGAAGCCAGAGAGTCTGCCAGTGTGGTAATCTGATGGATGGAAAATTTATGTCAACCAAATGTCTGTGAAGTGAATTTGAAACGTACAAATTCAGACCCTGGCAAGAGTTTGAAGTCATGTAACTGTCACCACTTCCAGTAAAACCTGAGCTGCTCACATTTGGCTGCCAGACCCTTTGAAGCAGCTGCTGCCAGACAACCAGCTATCTGAGGCAACTTTCCATGCAAACACTGGATCAGAGATTTCTAAAACAACACGATTATTCCTGAGTCTCAGCAACTTCAAGGTAAGAAACATGGAACAAAACATATATTGCATTAGAAATAAAACAGCCCCAGATAACAAGTATGGTAAAAGAAGTTAACATCTTGCATTAGATTCAGCTCTGATTTACTGCTTCTCTGGCATGCTGTAGTAGTGCCTGTCTGGGGGCAGAGAGTTCGATTGCTTGTTTACTTAGGATACCTTTCAGTTCAAAGCTTGTTTTCTAAAGATGTTTTTGCTGCTTCTTATGCATTGTAGGTATGAGAAAAACTCAGTGATAAAAATAAAAGGAGTTCTGAAAGTGTCAGTAAGAGCCAGTAACTGGTAAGTATCACAGTTCAGCATTATAGTTGTGTTATCAAAAGACCTCCATGCTTAAGTAGGGAGAAGAAGGAATTTCTGGAATACTGAATACTTCATATTTTACCACAATATCATGATGACAAAAAGACCTGTGTCAAATAACTTCATGCTCTTCTAATGTGGAGTCATTGGCATTAATAGCCTTTAAAGCCTTCCATTTCTCTTACATTTGATAGGGGTGCCCTAAGGGGTTGGTAGTAGGTTAAACCAAAGAGTGACACTGACTCATTTGAGGTCTCTTAATGCCTGTCTAAGAACTGCTAGGTCTGGAGCACCTTCTGCTAATGCTTAATGTGCTTTGCATTAGCACCTCATGTCAGGAGAACCTGACACTGGCAGATAAATGGATGTTTTACAGCGCAATGTTCCCTTTTGCTTCTTAACTAATCAGCAATAGCAGGAAAGGCAATAGAGGGATTTGATGAGGCTTAATCACAATTCTATTTGAAAACAAATTAGTATAACTTGAAACCTCACTGGCATAATTTTTACAATAACTTCTAAGCCTTCTAGCCTATGGAAAACAAAACAAGGCAATTCACAACAAATAAACTAATGATGATAGAGCAGCTGGCATATGAAGATTAGAGAACACTTCACAGCTTCACAAACATTACCATCAATATTTTTTTGTGCAGTGGGAGTTATCCATGGTTTAGACATAAGGAAACTGAGTCACAGTGAAGTTGGAATCATGTTTTGAAAAGAGCCCCGCAGTGTGAAACTGCATACAATCACACACAATTGTGGTGGGCAAATTGCTTACTAAAGGGAAAATTGTCATTGGCCATTTTCCCTGTTCTCAGCTGAGAAAAAATAGGTTTTCCTACAGCTGTTCTTTCCTCTACTGGCCTTGTACATTGCTGATCACAGTCTAGAGAGATGGATGTTCTAAGAATGCATAAAGGGATACAAAATTATGCAGATGCAACCTTCAGAGCACTCTAGTGTCACTGTCAAGCAGGACAGTCCGGGCACTGACTGGCAGTACCAACCTATGATTTGTTCAGAAGGCCATGGGTTGGATGAGGCTTTTAGGCCTAATTTAGGGAAGTTCAGTATTAAAATTTAACACTGAGAGTTGGATAATGCAACACAGGGTTTCTTGGTGCAGAGTTCAAATTTTCTGGTAGTCACTTCTCCACTTTATCTTGTACAATGGCTTCCCATCTTTTGCCTTAGTCTAACAGAGGAAACAACTAGCCTCAACAGCATGTATAGCTATTAAAGCTGTTTTACTACTGCAGCTTTATCTACAGTCAAAGACATACCTATGTCATGCAAAAATTATGCCAAATAAGTTACTGAGATGGTATTATATAAAATCAGGAAATTATGCTCTCATGAAGATTTAATGGGATTCCTTTCTATGTTATAATTAGGATGCAGCATTTTAAATGTAGTACACAACCTCTTTGCTAGTATTTTGTAGCAAGAGTTCTTGAGTATACTTACCTATGCAATCTAAGAATATTTTCTAACTTTCAAGTATTTAAGATAGCTTTAAAATCTTGTGCAAAATCTACACTAAATTATCATCCAACCAATGAACACATTTTTGTTCAGATGCTCTTTTGTCATGTTCTTTAAAGACAAAGGTAAAAGCGAACTCGATAATGCATCATTTCAACAATCCAAATATATATGGTTTTACCTCTGGGCCTGCAGCATGGAAGCAGAGACCATTTTTATGGCAATCTGCTAGATGGCACCTACAGAGCTGTATTAACTCAAAGGAGTATGTAGAGGTGGTTCATGCACTAAATGAAAAGAATTAGTCATAAGAAAGAAGTCAGTCCAACTCTTTCACGCTCCTTTTTTATTCCACAGACCTAGAGAGCTTGGCTATTATTGGAACAGTGTGCTTTACCTCTCCTCAGCAACGTTCTAAGTTCATGTACATAGACCAAAAGTTACCCGCAAGGAGCAAAACCTGAAAAGAGCTTCACACAATAGATAAAACACATTTCTGCCACCATAAAGTATTCCTTCTACAAAGTATCAAAAGTAATTTTGGAACAAAAAAAAACTTCTCAAGGAATTTTGCAATAGAAAGTACTGGACAGGTTAACTGCTGTCAAAAGTACCATGTTCTTCCTATAGGATAAGGCTTTTATGATATTCCTTCTTACGGTCTCAAATCTTCACTGAGCTGAGTAGGGGAGTTTTAATTCAGTAGTGGTGGTGTTGCTTCATGGGTCTCCTCACCATGTATGAATGATTTCAGAGAGTTCATAAAGCTGACAAAGTATGAAAATACACAAATGAGCTTTTTGGAGACTGCTCCTGTCCCAGAAATGAACACATGAATCCGGATTTTTTACGAATAAACTGCCAATTAGAGAGGTGCAAGAGGGAAAAGGAATTTTAGTTTGGTGGACTGTAGAGCCATTTTCTAACTGAGGAGTTATGTGGTTTTCACTGCCTCCAGCTCATTAAAGGGGAAATCAATTTTACAGGGGACAAGCTGACTAGACTAGTAATAATGGCATTAAACTTACAACAAAAGGGGAGATTAAAAAGGGGCAGCAAATAAACACTCATTTAGCACAGTCAAGTTGTCAAGAACAAAATTAATCAAGACACTGAATGACACAAAGAAAATAAATACTTTAATTGCCTATTCATGAATGGCAGGAGCTTGTGTAGTAAACAGGAAGAGTAGGAACTACTTGTACAATAAGAATGAATTTGACCTGCACAATATTACTGGAACTTGAAAGAAGATTTCTGTGATAGGAATGTTAAACTCACTCACTATGAGCAATTTAGGAAAAACACAATGGCAAGAGAAGAGGAGAAGAGGCAGGATGTGACAATAACTGATTTCAATCCACTGACAACTATGTAGTAAATGCTTTCAGTATTTACAGATCAATCTCCCTTGTCACAGACACTGTGACAAGGACAATTAGATGTAAGCAGCTACTTACCACAAAACTACTCTATGGAGCAGGATGATTGGTCTCTTAGACCCCCATTTACAATGTCTATTGAGAGGAAGAAGATAAAATCTTTTTGCACTGTTTGAACTTTAAAAAAAGCTTTTCACAGGTGAATATCAGGTTGAAAGATGTAGTTCTACAGGTTTGACATTCCCAGTAATAAAATACCTTTGAAATTCCAAAAAATGATTGATAAAAATTTCCTAAATCAAAAAGCTTTGTGTCTCTCCTTAGAGAATTCTGTACTACATGTCATCCTGACAGTTAAATCAAAATTGATTCCAGGATTAAAAGTTAGTGATTCCTTCAATGATAGTGAGAACTTGATTGCATTTGTTGCATGCAAATAGAATGTAACACAACCAGCAATTCTTACACCAAATACTTTAAAATAGCCACTTTGAAATGGGACAAGTTTGTGCCTAACAAATAAGAGGAAGAATTTGAAAGGGGAAAAATGTGTAAACAATAATAATGATATTTAAAAGCACTATAGGAGATGACTTAAGAACTGCAATCAAGAAAAAGTATACTCTATGCCACTCTAGATGAAAAAATAAATATGAAATTTTAGATATAAACAGGTGAGGCAGAGAGACAAGAGTGAAAATTAATAAATTAGATCATTTTAATTTAGGATACAAATGGAAATAACAGATGGCTACTGAGGACAGAAGAATATAGGAGGAATTCTATGGCTATTTGAGTTTAGTATGTGGAAAGAAACACTAAATATATCTAGAGTAAAAGCAACCTTACAGTAGTGTTTGTCCATTATTAAATGGAAGGGTGTAGTTGTCAAAAATAATGAAGAGACTGAAATTTTGAAAATGTATTTCAGCTCTGGGACTGGGCAAAAGCCAGAAGCAGTCATATCATATGAAGACAATGATAAAATGTCACGCTTAAAACAGCAAAGACACTGTATGCTAAGTAGCAGCTATTTACAATTAGTGTCTTTTATTTTAAAATGCACATAGAAATGTTAGAAGAAAAGTCTATTGAGCTTTATTAGGCTATTTATTACTATTTGTAATAAATATTAGATTGCTGAACTAGATCTTGAGCATTGGCTGGAAGTGAAAGTTATGTCAATATTTAGCTTTCAGATGGTGGACATCATCTACCTGGATTTTTCCAAGGCTTTTCATACAATTTCCCACAGCCTCCTCCTCAAGAAACTTATGCATGACAGCCTAGACAAATAGGTACAATATTCATGTGGTGGGTGTGGAACTGACTGACAGGCAGCACACAGAGAGTGGTGGTAAATAAGTCCTTTCCAAACTGGCAACCTGTCACAAGTGGGGTGTCACAGGGACTGATGTTGGACCTAAACCTGTTTAATATGCTTATAAATGATCTGAATGATGGGATCAAGTATATCTTGATGAAGTTTGCAAATGGTACCAAACTGAGCAGGGAAACAAGCACTTTAGATGCAAGCACCATCCTGCAGGAAGACCTGGATAGGCTGGAAGAGTGGGCTGACATGAATATTATGAAGTTCAACAAGGACAAGTCTTGCACTTGGGAATACATAATCCAGGAGCCCAGCACAGACTGGGGTCTACCCAGCTGTTGAACAGCTCTATGGAAAGGGACCTGAGGGTCCTGCTGGACAAGCAGCTCAATATGAGTGAATGGTGTGCTGTTGTGGCAAAGAGAGACAACAGGCTTCTGGGTTGTATCCACAATGGTATTGCCAGGAGAGCGATTATCCCACGCTGCTCAGCACTTGTCAGGCCACACCTGGTCTGCTGCTATACAAAAAAAACAAAAAACAAAAAAACAAGGTGGTCTGGCTGGGGAAGGTCCAGAAAAGGGCCCCAAAAATGATGAAAGGACTGGGAAGACATGTGAGGAAAGGTTGAAAGAACTGGGTTTCTTCACTCTCAAGAAAAGAAGGCTTAGGAGAGACCTTGTCACCATCTTCCAGGATTTAAGGGTGGCTACAGCAAAGATGAAGACAACCTTTTTACAAGGAATCACATGGAAAAGATAAGGGGTAATGGATACAAGTTACTACTGGGGAGATTCCAATTGGACATAAGAAGAACATTTTTCACAATTTGAACATTGGAATAATCTTCCCAGGAAGTGGTGGATTCCCCAAATCTTGACAATTTTACCATTCAACTGAATAAGATGATGGGCCATCTTGACTGGACTATGCTTTTGCCAAGAATGGTTGGACCAGATGATCCTTTAGGTCCCTTCCAACCTGGTATTATTCAATGAATTCTATGATAAATGGGGTAGTCTAGATAAATATATACCTGTCTGCCTGGCATCAATCTCAGGAAAAGTAATGGAACATCAGATAGAGAAACTGATGAATAAAAAATAGAGGGTAGCATATTTAATGCCTTCCGACATGGTTTATGGACAAAAGAATTTGTCAAATTATTGAGATACCCATTTTTTTATAACAGAGGTATGTAATGAATTACAATATTTCAATTGAGAATTTGATTTGGTTCTACATATCATTGCAATTAAGTAACTGCACAACACAAAATCAGGATGCCAAACATTAAATGAATTAAAAAATAGCTAAGAAAGAAGTCTGATATGTAATTTTAAACCAGGAATCATTAAAAGCATGTGTATTTCATCTGATGTATTTCCGAGGTTATGTTCCAGGTTCCGTGCAAGTTGGTACATTTTTGCAATAACCAAGACAAAAATTAAAACAAAACTGATCAATTGCGCACATGAAAATTGCTGAGGAACTAATAAATAGTAAAGGGAAAGATCACTCAAGCAAATATATTTTGAACTGGTTGGTAAACTTGGCAAGGATATTTTTATCTGGCAATGAACAAGTCAGGCTTCACTGAAGGCGTATGAGACTATTCCTGAAATCAGTTGCTGTGCATGAGACTAGATTTGCAGGCAAATGACTTTTGTTTATCTGTAGAACAATGGCTAAAAGTGCATTTTTATTTATATATTTATTTATTTAGTATTAAGGGGAAGCTACTGGGGACACATATCATTTAAGATATAAAAAACCTGAAATTCCAGTTTACGAATCAGTTGCATATAAATCCTGCATCTTCTGCTTCACATGTAGCTCAGACCAGTACAGTTTTTGGGGGAGGGAGATGGGAAAAGAGAAAAATGCTGCATCTACAATGAAATAATCTATTTATTTCAGTTCTTGTCCCACCGTCATCTAAACTAGACACAAGTTGAAACATGCACTTGGCTTTCCTTTGGAATTTTTGCATATATATGTCTTCTTTATGGAAACTCAACAAAAGTCAGAGAGGGGAAGGATGGAGGGCAAAGGAGACAGATGGGAAGGGGAGACTGAGTGCTGCACAGTTGTGCCACAACCCAACTTTTACATCATCATACAGTGGTTAACACCTTCACCTGTAGTGAAAAGAATTTGTCTGAAATATATTTCAAGTTTGCCTAACTGGATTATTTATTTATTCACTGCCTAATTTATTACAAATATTTAAACTGCAAATTTCCATACCTCCAGTGAATCTGCATCCATACCGCTTTGCACCTATTTATGTTTGCAATTTGATTGGCTCACGAAAGAGGCTTGTATGAGGAACAATTGACCCAGAGAAATTAAATGCATAATATTACACTGAATGGTTGATTAACAAAAGGTAATTTTATTATCCAGGGTTTTGCAGTTCTCTAGTGTGTGTAAAGTTGGAGCATGTCAGAATTCTACTTCTATCATCAAGATAACTTGACACTTCACCATGGGTGTATTTACATTTCTTTAATCCTCCCAAATAAATATTCTTAACAGAATTATGTCACCGTGTATAAGAAATGTAGCTGGTTTGTGGGTCATTTATAGAACAATCCTCAGAACCACCTTAGAACACTATGAATCCCTTTATTATTCCCATTAACCAGCCATTAGTGATTCACTAGATCATGTTGAATTAAAGAGAGCTCAGACAACTGTTTTTTAGAGTATGCCGCTCCCACAAAAAAAAAAAAAATCATTGTATTTCCTCTCTTTGTATTTCTCATCTTCCTCCCTTCTCTGTGGTTAAAAGCTCTTTATATGTCTTCTGATCTTGGATAGATAGCCAATACCATACAAACATATAGGACTGAGAAAGACATGGAGGGTTTGTGTGTTCGGTTTTCTGCTATTGAAAACAAGACATTGCATCATGTACTAATAATATCATCACAATTAAAATTAAAATATCTTTGTTTGCTTTGTTTTGTCCCTATATCTGCTATTGAAAACCTGCTCTTAAATGCCATGTGTTAATTTTCTCTGTCTGCCAAGCTAAATGTATTCATGGTTACTTTATATTCATCTGTTCTTCTGCTGATGCCATCTCCTGTTTATATCTTGGTGTTTTACTTTGTAATAATTTTACAGGCATAACATGTCCTTCCTTCTCTTTTAGTTCAGTAGGGACAGCAGTCTAAATCAACCTAGCTGTATTCACCTTCTCCCTTAAAACAAACCCTCCACTGACTTAAATCTATTTCTAGGACTTCCATGCCCCCACACCACTCTAAATGCACCATGCTTTGAGGCAGGTGACCAGAACTGAACACTGCTTTCCAAAGAAGGTCCCATAAGTGCACAGTGTCATGGCCATAGATCTCTCTGGTCTCCGTTTCACTTACATACCCCAGAACTGGTGTAACCTTTTTAACAAATACATCAAACCAGCAGCTTGTATTTATACTGTTTTGCTAGTACACAAAGGTTCTCATCTGCTTCTCCTTCTGACTTATGACACCTCCGTGTTATTATTATTCCCTAAAATCAGGAGTTCACACTTCATTCTGTTAAAATTAATCTCATTTCTATTGTTTCTGTTCTCAAGACATCGCAATTTTTCATTGCCTAAAATCCCAGTCCTCTGCTGTACTGAAAATGCCTCCCAACTTTGAGTTAACATTAAATCTTGTTAGCAAACTGTAACTTTATGTGGCACCTGCTCTTCCACAATAATTAAAGTGTTCTACTTTCTTTACAGCTAGTGTGTACTGAACTACAGCAGTCATGCCTTTCTGTATGAAAAAGCATACCAACCAAAAAATATCCAGTATCTTAATGACTCATACTTGAGTGAAATTCCAAGTTTCAGTACATGAACACAACTTAACCTTGCACTAGCCTATTACAGCAAGTGTAAAACACATAATATTGTCTTGTTTCACTTCAGTTTCAGCACAAAAAGTGGGTTTACAATGCTATAAAAGTTGAGCCTTTGATTGTTTTCATCCTACCAATGCATTAAAGCAAAAAATAACCTTTTCGATATCTTTTATCGCTAAAGAGTGCTGACTGCTCCAGGGAATTAACCTACCTAATACATTCAGAAATTGTACTTGAAAATTCTGTGTCAGACAGTTTGCTTATATTTTGCACAATGCAAGTGAAGGAAAGATGGAAAAGGGGATAATATTTCCACCTGGTTGCCACATCTAAGTTGCCTCTTTCTTTTCTTGTTGTGAGCTCAAATATCTCCCTCTTGAGGGTTAATACTCATCATTAAATTTGTTGTGAATTTCCAAATGCATGTGACTTCTGGTTTGAGTTTGTTCTTTCTGCTGATAAGAAAGCACTTACCCTTGAAGTTAAGGATGAATAGGGTTTGAAGTCCTTGTGCTATAGAACAAAACCTAAATAAAAGGATAGTTGTGGTGCAGCTTGACAGTATGATACCAGGATCTAATTCTTATTCATCATAAGACAAAACATCTTTTAGTTATTCTTGTCTTTGACTCTACCTCTTGGACTTCCTTATAAAAGATGAAATACATCCTCCTCTTTATACTCAGCTATACAATAGGTGTCCTAGTTTAAAAGAGAACAGACAATGAACCAAGAGAACTGGGAGGCTGACAGCAGGGAAGTCCATCCCCCTGAAGGCCAAACACACTGCTATTTTATTAAAGTATGTCATGGACATGCTAAAAGGTATTTACAGCCCTCGGTCACAGTGTTTTAAAAACACCTGCTGTGTCAAAATGTTTCTGAAGAGAGATGGACTACACTAAGATGTGGAAAATCGATCTTCTGTTCCTCTTTCCTTTGTGTATTCCTGTCAATCACACGTTTCAGAAAGCAATTATGCTTATGATAGCAGAATACATTTAGCTTTGCAGTCTTTGTGGGCATATGTTGTAGCTGACAGTCACTAATGAGGGACTTCATATGCACATGTTTAAATATCTGAGTCATGTAGTACAATTTGTGACTGGGTTTGCCTCACTCCAAGATTGTCTTAGCATAACCAAGTAAAAATCTGGGTTTATTTGAGAAATTGTTCGTTCTTTGAATAGGATCTATTCAAAGACTTCATCCCAGGAAATCTGTGAGGACTGTACCACAAAGACTAAATATGCCCCAGACTGACTATCACACTTGTGATACATCAGATCCCATGGATTGGGAAGAATACAGAGAAGTTGTAAGAAAAGCTAGAGACATAGTCAGGGAAGCTAAGGCACAGTTGGAATTGAGGCTAGCCAGGGACATTAAGGACTTCTACAGGTATGCTGCATGGTAAAGGAAGGCTTGGGATAATGTGGGCCCCCTCTGGAAGGAAACAGGAGAACTGGCTACCCTGGATATAGAAAAGGTTAAGGTTCTTAATGACTTCTTTTTCTCAGTCTTGAACTCCAAGTGCTGTAGCAATTCTGACCAGACTGAGAAGGGCAAAGAGACTGGGAAAATGAAATCCCCAAACCCACTGTAGAAGGCAATAAGGTTTGAGACCATCTAAGGAACCTGAATGTGCATAAGTCCATGGATCCTGAGGAGATTCCTCCTTGGGTCCTGATGGAACTGCCTGATGAAGTTGCTAAGGCACTACCTATAATTTTCAAGAAATCCTGGCAGTCAGCTGAAGTCCATGACAACTGGAAAAAAAAGGGAAATATAACCCCCATTTTTAAAAAGAGGAAAGCAGAAGAACCAGGGAACTATAGACCAGTCAGTCTCACCTCTGTGATAGGCAAGATCATGGAGCAGATTCTCCTGGAAGCTATGATTAGGCACATGGAAAGCAAAGAGGTGGTAGGTAATAACCAACATGGCTTTACCAGGGGCAAGTCATGCCTGACAAATTTGATGGCCTTCTACGATGGGGCCACTGAAGTCGTGGATAGCGGCAGAGCAACTGATCATCTATCTGGACTTATGCAAAATGTTTGACACTGTCCCACATCTTTATCTTTAAATTGGAGAGACATGGATTTGAAGGGTGGACCACTCAGTGGATAAAGAACTAGCTGGATGGTCGCACACAGAGAGTTGTGGTCATTGGCTCATTGTCCACATGGAGGCCAGTGACGAGTGGTGTCCCTCAGGGTGTTGTGGTCATTGGGTCATTGTCCTCATGGAGGACAGTGATGAGTGGTGTCCCTCAGGGGTCAGTGCTGGGGCCAATAGAGTTCAGCATCTTTGTCGGTGACATGGA
>NW_008657749.1:0-4106 GCF_000695815.1 Acanthisitta chloris | reverse complement strand
GGGTACCTTCTCACTGGCAAAGCATGAAACACAAAAGAAAATCAAATCCTTGACTTAGGATAAACACAACTTAGCAAAAATCAAAAACGTTAGTGTGTTATCAATATTATTCTCATTCTGAATCAAAAACAGAGCACTGTACCAGATACTGAGCAGAACTTAACTCTATCCCAGCCGAAACCAGGGCAACAGCAATACTGATCGAAGCACTGAGACCAACTCTACCATATGTGAGAATAGGAATACGGTATATTTAGTTCCAAATGTTTGAGCTGAAAACTCAGCTAATATAGTTAAATAAAAGAAATCTTCAGGTTTAATGCTAAAAAATAAAATTATTTCTCAAATAACATGGAAGTATTTTTAAAAGTTGTAAGAATGGCAAATTCTCTCTCATGGCTATTTCGCCTTACTGCTTCTTTTTAGGCTTTTAAAGTGTGCATGAATTGATAAACCTTATGTAAAAGTAACATATGGAAAAAAGTACATAGTGGCTATCCAAAGATATATTTGTAGCAATTATTACTGTTCTTAGTCCATTAACTACCTAAGCTTAGCAATTAAATCCCATGAACTAATTCACATACAAGCAAACCATAATGTACTTATTTTCTATGCATTTTTATCTAGAAGTGTTTAGATAGATCATCAGAGATTCAGAAAAGAATAAATCATAGAATCATAGAATGGTTTGGGTTGGAAGGGACCTTAAAGATCATCTAGTTCCAACACCCTTGCCATGGGCAGGAACACCTTCCACTAGACCAGGTTGCTCAGAGCTCCATCCAGCCTGGCCTTGAACACTTCCAGGGATGGGGCATCCACAATCAAAAATTTCAGCTTAAGAGGTTTAAGTTTGGCAAACTTCTAATCACCTGAAAACCAAGTCTTTTCATAAGAAGTGCTGGACAATTTCAAATAGGTAAATGTAAGTATAAAATAGTTACAAATAGCTGCCAGTTGAAGCTGTAATACAGCCATATGTTTTCATTAGTTACAAATAATTCTTTAAATCAACATAACACTATGTTTCACAAAATGCCTCTAAACAGCAGGAGGCATCAGTGTTTACAGTAGAAGATATATAAAAGAGAATACATTTTTCAAAATATAATTTTTCTAATTAAAGCAATAGAACTCAACTCTTTGGTCTTGAATTTTTTTTCATTTAGTCTCAAAAACTTACCTGTTCATGTGTGTTAATGTTTGATCAAATGAATGTTCTCCAATTCTTTTATTTCCTGAAAGATCTCTACCTCCACTCCCAGTATAAGTGAATTCATCTCCTCGGTCCTGTGTAAGAAGATTATCCTCCATTTTAGCATTCTCTATTAAAGCATCTGAACTGAAAATCTGCTCTTTCATTGTTTCTATTTACTCAAACAAGAGCAATTACCTGAGGCAAAGAAAAAAGTGCTCTGTTTTAACATCATTCTTCTTCCAGAGTAAGTGGCAGCAAAAAAGTTACTGGTTCAGATGCAACATATTTTATCCAAAAGTGATTATAAAAAAATACACCTGCCTTAAAATATTTTTTAACTCCTCAAGCATTACTTTTAGTCACACAAATATTTCTGATAGAGGGTATGTATTCTAGATAGTGTTTGCTCATTCTCTAACTTCACAGCTTACAGGACAATCCCATTTGGAAAATATGTAATATAACACTCAGAGTCCTAACTTCTGCATGTTCATGGGACTGAGCACCAATACAGCAAAGCACTTTCCACTTAAATACGAGTAGTTTTCTTCAATAACACTCTACTCATTTACTGTAAAGTGAATAAGGATATTTAGGAATATATTCAGGAAAAAAAATCAAATGAAAAAAGAGTTGTCAAAGAGTGGGTTTTTGGTTTTTTTGCATTTGCAGAGGTTGCCTCAACTCAATTCCAGTTGTTCTGAACTACTGAGCTTATAAGGCTCATTCAGATATAAATTTTGTGAAATTGATTGGAGGCTGATTAAACATTCCTCTAAAACAAGCTTTAAAAATAATTAAAATGTACATAGCACTTAAGTGAAGCCACTATTATTATTTTTTATTTAACCTGTCACAGATTCATAATACTCATAACAAATACAAGTATTTTAAAAATCCTGGAGGGAAAAAAGCAAAGAAATGAACAAGACAGGAGAAACTCAGAGACAAAGAGTATAGTCTGATTAGTTTAGCAAAAAAATCTTATTCATGTACCTTCATGACATCAGCCTTAACAGAGAGATATTTCATATCTTCATCAATGATCGGGATGAGGGGATCGAGTGCACCCTCAGTAAGACTGCAGATGACACCAAGTTGGCTGGGAATGTTGACCTCCTTGGGGGTAGGAAGGATCTATAGAGGGATGTCAGACTGAATTGATGGTCCAAGGCCAATCATATGAGACTCAATAAGGTGAAGTGCCAGGTTCTGCACTTGGATCACAACAACCCCATGCAATATGATAGGCTAGGGGCAGAGTGGCTGGTAGGCTGCTTGGTGGAAAAGGACCTGGGAGTGTTGGTCAACAGCTGGCTGAACATGACCCAGCAGTGTGCCCAGGTGGCCAAGAAGGCCACTATAATCCTGAATTATATCAGAAATAGTGTGGTCAGCAGAACTAGATCATCCCCACTGGTGAGGCTACACCTCTAATACTGTGTTTAGTTTTGGGTCCCTCACAACAAGAAAGACACTGACGTACTGGAGCGTATCCAAAGAAGGGCAACAAAACTGGTGAAGGTTCTAGAGCACAAGTCTTATGAGGAGTGGCTGAGGGGACCAGGGTTGTTTATTCTGGAAAAAAGGAGGCTCATAGGGGATGTTATTGCTCTCTACAACTACCTGAAAGGAGGTTGTAACAAGGTGTGTCACTCTCCCAGGTAACGAGTGATAGGAAGAGAAGAAATGGCCTCAACCCTGTAAGGGTTGTCAAGCATTGGAAGAGGCTGCCCAGGTAAGTGGTTGAGTCACCATCCCTGGAGGTATTTAGTGTAGGATGTGGCACTTAGGGACATGGGTGGACTTGGCAGTGCTACGTTAATGGTTGGACTTGATGATCTTAAGGGTCCTTTCCAGCCTAAATGATTCTATGATGATTGCTACAGACCTGATTATGAGAGGTGGCATCTATTAGCACTTTTCAGTATAACAATACTCCTTATCTCATTTCTGCTCATCTTCTCAAAAGAACTTTCCATGCCAAAATATCAGAGAAAAAAATAATTGTGAGGAAAGACAACACAGTTGCTGGAAGAGGAAGAAAACAGGACTCATGAGCAACTTAAACAGACCCCTCATCATATTAAAGAAGAACAGGGGTGCTGATTTGGAGGAAGGGGGAAATCAAAAGGACACTCAACCTCTGATACAAGGCGAAATAGGATATACAATTAGCAATCCCTAGAATAGGGCCAGAGAAAGTGGAAGAATATGAAATTGCTAGCACTGAGAAAGAAAGTCTAGACTGACAAGAAATGGGGCCACACAGTAAGAAAGAGTAAGGTAAGTATGGGCAGAAATACAGTTTCTGCACACAGGAGTGATGCTGGCAGAGTAGGAGAGAAGAATGAAAGAACCTACTCCCACAGGAGATAATGCATTTTACCTAGAAACTGGAATGTACCAGGAATATACACACAGCCAACTACTAAGCATCTGATGATGGGTAGTGACTTATTAAACCATGATTCCTCAATAACTTTAAGGTATGATCCTACCTACAGACATTTCAGGATCTTTATATCAACTTTTGCAATGTCCAGCTGACAGCTTGTGTGTGACAGGTGAGGGTTGAAGGATTCTCAGTTTTGAACAGGATCTAAGGGCAAAGCTCAAGATACTGATACTGTGATAAATTCTGGTCTGGACAGGTAAATAAAAGGTTGAGAAAGGTGACAATCAGCAAAGGGAATTTGTTGGTGGTATCTGCATTACAACTATCTATGAGAGGTCTTGAATCCCTCTTTAGAAATAATGCAATTATTATAAATAATTATTTGAAATATTATAATTATTATAAATATTACAAATAATTATTAGAAATAGTATGAAACTATTTCACATTCTTATCTTTCTTTTTTTTTTCCTTTTTCCTACCTTTCCCCCAATGTTTACTACCTTA
>NW_008657748.1:204598-206592 GCF_000695815.1 Acanthisitta chloris | reverse complement strand
AAAAAAAACTTATTCTCTCTCAGGTTTTAAACTTCAAAATCTGAATTGAGCCACTTAAAATCCATGTGTGAGCACTCAGATAGGCAACATGACTTTCAGAATTGCAAAAACATTGCCTTCCTCCCAGAAGCTCAAAGAACATGAAGGTTATCCAGCATTTCAGGTAGAAGGGCCTGGAAAGTTGGGGTGCTGGAGCTCAACACTGGTTGCTGTGACTGCAAAGAGAGGAGTTCAGAGTTGTAGATCCTGGTTATAAATAAAACCCAGCAATATCTGCATGGCTCTACATGTAGGATCAGATTTTAATTAATGTTTGTAAAGTCCTTTGAAATGTTAAGGCTTAGAACACTTATATGACTGAGCAGCTCCATCATTTTGATAGTCAAAGTCTTGTAAAGGGAATCTTGGAGCTTTTAAGAACAGCTCTGTTTACATGTTCAGCCAGATGAGGATAGCTGGAAAGACTCCATAATTAGAAAGAGTTTGTTACTAAAAGCTTTTCCATGTATTAAACATTAACAGAGTGTTTTTAACTATGAAATGAATTAGACCTAACTAAACCATTGTAGGAATTAACAGTATTCATTCTCTGATTTTCAGATTAGTTACATTAATTTTAAATACTGCTTTCTGCCAGGAAGAGACTAGTAAATACATAATAATTAAAATTGACTGTGCCTCATTAAAACGTTGAGAAAATAATATACTATTTGATTTTTTTAATTTTTTTTTTCTTTGGTAACTCATTGTAATCCATGACTTTCATTGAGTTTGTTGGGATTTATCCTTTTTTCTAACAACACCAATAATTATTTTGCTTTGGTTTTTCTTGCTTCATAAGATGAATGAAAGTTGTTTCCATTGCTTAGAGAAGCAGAGTTTAGCTCTAATAGATATCTATGGAGTTGGCAATGGTTCAACTTCTCTACACAACATTACACACGTCCTCTCGGCCCCTCGGTATGGCAGAGCCCATCTGTGCTTTCCTGCTTACAGGACAGCAGTTGTTTCCCTCAGCAAAGCATGTGGTTTGTCTTGAGGTTTTTATGTTGTGTTTGGTTTTGGGATGGGTTGGGTAGGGGGTTTTTTTCACACAAATTATGATCAGGATCTTGGTCTTGCAAGGAGTTTGTGTGTGGGCAGAGCTGTGCATCCATCCAGCTCCCATGAGGTGTGAAATGCAAACTGTGATTTGCCTCACCACATCCCATCTGAATGCTGCTTTTGGCAGACTGATTGTCTGTATTAGCATTGCAGGTTGCAAGCACAGCTCTCTGCACGTAGGGTGAGCTGGCAGTTGGCTGGGTGGCAGTGGAAAAGCAACAGAAGAAATGTGGGATTTTATCATTTCTTTACATCCTGTGATAGTAAAGCATCTTCTGTTAACAGACCACAAGTTATATCTTTGCTGCTGCACGTTGCACTTATTCTCTGATGACTCAGAGCATGATGGCAAATCCTTGACTTTCTTCCTCAATATGGTGGGAGTTTTAAAAGTGCAAACCAAAAATATCTCATGTAAGTTTGAAAATTATTTGAAGAGGGTTTGAATAAGTGACAAGATTTTAAGCTATTGCAGACTATGCATTAGAGTTTGTTTCAGGGTTTCTTTGGAGAGTAATAAGAGCTTTGAAACTCTGGAAAAAGTCTGGCACTCTTCCTTTGCAGGAGGCACTGTCCTCTCTTTTCCTTGCCTCTCCACTCTGTAATTGCTGTCTGTAACCCAAGCAGAAAGCTCACCCAAGAACAATTGTCTTGTTCTAGAAATATTTACATGCTGTTCAGCACAACAGAGTCATGATTTTAACATAAGGTCTTTAGATGTGCCACCTTTATGCTGGTCAATAAATAACCAGCCCTAAAAGTACCCATGGACATGAATCTTGATTAAACTCAGCATCTGGGGCTGCAGCAAAACTTCCTCTTGACAATTCCTCAGTTGTAATCCAGCATAAACTGTGATATATGGCAGAATAACTACCTGTTACCATGAT
>NW_008657748.1:202415-204557 GCF_000695815.1 Acanthisitta chloris | reverse complement strand
AGAGCAGCACTGGGGCAGCAATTCCATGTTGCTTTTCTACGTGGGATCTGAAATCCAGATGAAATTAGCTTCAAAACATGCTGTTTCTTTGGGTCTGGATTTAAAGTGATGCTTGGTAGGAAGAGCTGGAAGGAAGCTTTGGCCTCTACCTGTGTTTGGGCTGGCATGGGAAGCTGGCACAGTCTCCCAGGGTGATGGTGAGAGCAGGTTCCCTTGGCTCAGATTGGGGCTGGGGCTGTGCCATTCCACTTTTGTCAAGGACTTAAGCACCTCCCTAAGGTAACAAGCATGCAAGCACCCTTGTCCTTTATGAAGAGGATTTTACACTTCTGTTTTAAATTACAGGTTAATTGATCACAGTGCTGATTTAATGTCTCCCTTTCCCCATCTGTGTGGTGTGATAAAAGCTGCTTGTAAATGCACAGCCATCAAACCCATTAATATTGTCAGAGTTTAAAACATGCCATCTCCAGCCAAGTAGAGTCTTTTCTTTTTTCAAAAAGCATATTCTTTATAAAAGAGGCACTGCCATAAATATTAGTTCTCCTGTGTACAGAATCACACATGATTACTTCAGCAATTAGATGCCCACATGAAGAGTGAGCAGCAAGGCACTCCTGGGAGTGACTTACAGGGAAATACTTCAGGAGATGATGCTGTTAGAGCAAGGCTGAGGGCTGAGAGATGTGAAATGCAGCAGGTGTGAATTGCTGGGCTATAATTCACAGGCTTGGGTGTCTTACTGGAATTATAAAATAGCCCTATGCAAATCTCTTTAAAGATGCAAGGGCAAATTATCAGACATAAGTGAGGCCACACCTCAACTAAGGGTCCTGAAGTCTTACACAGCAACAAGGTGTAGCATCAGAGAAGTAAAAGGGGGGAAAATGGGTTATTTAGCTTGCTTAGAAGAATTAAATATGAGTGCATTTGAAATGTTTCCTAGCTGCTTTGTCAGTTATCCACTGCATCTGCCTGTCACAATCTCTGCAGAATGCCTCTCTTCAGTTTTCTCTGCCCAGTGCAGACAGCTGAAGTCCCTATAAAAAACAGGCTTTTGATCATCCATGTTTTAGGATCCTTCTCACAAGGATTAATCCATTATATAAGTGGCTGAAGCAGATGCACACTATTCCCATTTTGAAAGGTATGCTCTAGTTCTGAGTACCTGGCATTAATACTCACTGGGGTGAGTTTCTATCTGCACCTGAAGCAGAACCCACTGAGGTCTGAAATTCTCTGTAGCCTCTGAAAATCAGACTGCTCCATTTCCAATCAAAATGTTAATTCTGCGAGCTGATGGCAGCTCAGTCATTATCACTACAGCTACGACCTGAAAATCCAAGCCATCCCCTCTAAAAACAAACATAAGCTAAGCACATTCTTATTGTTATAAAAACACCCAAATTTCAGCAGACAGGCTCTCAGTAAAGAGTGGTTAGTGGTTTGCTTAAGAAAGGAGAATTGATGAGTGCTCCCTGTGAAAGAGGGGCTGGAGTGTGGGCTGAGCTCACCCAGAGCTAAATCAACTTTCAGGTTGTGCCAGGCAAGCTGAGCAGCTCGGTGAGATGTAATGAGCTCAACAGCTGCTGAGTGTCAGTTTGCAACAATGCTGTAAAAAAGCTGATTTGATGTTTTGTCTCCTGGGAGAGTCATATTTAAAACATATATTTGGATATTTATGTTCTCCAGATTGTTTCTCTTAAGAATGTCAAAAAATTGTGCCTAGTTTCTGTGCTTCTTTTTTGGCAACTTACACCATTGGCAACTTGCAGGTTTTGTAAATAGACCAATATGTAACAATTTTATCTTTTTGTGTCCAGCATATGGTCCAGCCATGAGAAATACTGGCATCTTTGGCTCCTTTCTGGATCAGAGAGTTTGAAGTGTGGTTGTCTTATTTACTAAGTATGTTGTTATAGATCCAAAATTATCCTGGCCCCATCCTGAGGTTATATTACCTTTTCAGGCTGAGAAAGTTGGGGCTGATCAGCCTGGAGAAAAGAAGGTTCTGTGAAGACCTCATAGAAACCTTCCAGTACAGGGAAGACAAAGAGGGACTTTTCATCAGGAACTGTAGGGTTAGGAGAAGAGGGAATAGGTTCAAACTGAGAGACAGTAGGTTTAGATTAGATGTTAGGA
>NW_008657748.1:176727-202374 GCF_000695815.1 Acanthisitta chloris | reverse complement strand
GTTGCCCAGAGAAGCTGTGGCTGCCCCAACCCTGGCAGTGTTCAAGGCCAGGCTGGATGAGCCTTGAGCAACCTGATCTAGTAAGGAGGTGTCCTTGCCCATGGCAGCAGGTTGGGATGAGATGATCTTTAAGGTCCCTTCCAAAACAAACCATTCTACGACTCTGTACAGGGAATACACAACTGACAGTGTTTTCAAGTCCGTGTTTTTCACCAGTATATATTTGGGCTGGAAACTCAGTCTTGATGTAACTGAAATGTAGTGGCAACTCCCAAACTGTTTGGCTCCTTTAACAGCCATCCTTCCCTGAGCACTGCCATAATGAGCCTAACACTCCCCAAATTGGATTTCTCTTATGGTTATTTGAGGCTATTTCAATACTTTTCCGAAATTGAGTCATCTTCTCTTACTACGATATCACTAATTAAAACCAAGATGAGCAACTGCTTCCACAGCTTGGTGTGTACGAGCGTGGAGTTACTCGAGCACATGTTGCAGCATATGTATCCTCTAGGAGCATCAGATGAATAGAAGTTGTTAAGCTGCCCAAGAGCGAATGTCAAATTCCTCAAGCAAAGGCTTGACTGAACTCTGATGCCCATCTGAGGTTCTCAAAAGGTCTCCAAACATTTAACAGAAAAGGCAGTTTGCCACGAGGATTGATTTCATTCCATCCCTCAGGCCTGTTCATGGGATACAGCCATGGCCTGCTACTCCGAGGTGTTCTGACCTCTGGGTCTGACAAAAGCATTTGAGCATGGACTCGTATTAGGAGGGACAACGTTGCCATGGAAAGCTGAACAAGCTTTTACAATCACAGTTTTGCTCTACCCTATACCCCTGGTGCTGTGTGTTCCTTCAACTTTATCTAGCAGTGTACATGGCAGGCTTTTATCTCCAAAATCTATCCAACAAGATGCTGCTGTTTTCCTGCTCTGCATCCTTCATCAGGCTGACATTTTCAGATGGGAACCCAAGAACTAGATCTCTCTATCTCTAGTGACATAATTTCTCCAAATAAAAATGTTTGGAATTACAGTTAATGCTCATTCAAAGGCAGGAGGACTTAGTCAAGCACAAGTAGTTGAAAGCAACAGTAGTTCTGGTGCCTCCACCTCCAGACAGAAAATTTGAATATTAATTGCTCTCCTTCAAGAAATTATAATACACTTTAATTAGTGTTTCAGCTCCACAGAAGGTTTGGTAAATAAGAACATCCAAGTTTCTTAGTAATTTTAAGTTTTGTTGATCTCAGACTACCTGAACTCATCCATTTAAGTTAGCAGTCAAAAGGCAAATGGAGATACTCAATTATCTTCTAAAATAAATCTTCAGAATTGGTTTTAATTGCTTCAAGTTAATGTAAGTTCACCACTATTTCTGCAAGCTTTCTTCTTACAGCTATGGTAGCATTTTTGTAAATCACAGTCCTTGTCACTGGAGGTCTGAGTCTACCTGACAAAATCAACCAAAATCAACAAAATGAGTCTACCTGACAAAATCAACCAAAAACCTTACGTAAGCCAAGACATTAAGAAACTTCCCTGCATCCAGAACTTTGGAATTATTCAGAGAGTCATATGCCTGAAGAGGATCACCAAAATGATATTAAGTTCTTCCTGGTGGATGCACATGTACTCACTGCAAGTCCATTTTTCATTCATCTTCTATTAAGCCCCTTTTCCTCCAATTACTGGGATTTCAAGGCATTCAGAACTTTTCAAAAGAATTCAAAATTGAAGTTCAAGGCAAGTGGAAACAACATGGTGGTTTTGGCATTTTTGTGTGGTCAGCGCAGGACAAAAAGACTCTCTTGAGTCTCTGTTCTTGTGTCACTGCTATAAACTCTTGAGTCACCAGGATTAGCTTAACACAACGTGACTGATGTAATTAGACACGATGTGTCACAGCAGCTGCACGCCAGTCTGGGAGCTCAGAGGCCTTTTCAGGTGATGGCAGCTTTATGGGTTTCTTCTATCCACAGCAGCTGATTAAAAACTCATGTTTTCAACCTTGAAGCTGAACCTTTTCACAGTCCCTCTGGGGACTACCATGCTGGGCACAGGCAGTGCCCACAGCCAAGGGCAAACTCCAGCCCTGCCTGCCTCTTTCAGGGGGTCACTTCCACCCCACAGCTGTGCTCAGGGCACAGGGGCAGCATGATTGGGCAGTCTGGGTGCATCCAGTTGGGCACCTACATGGACACCAAGTGCAGTGATGGGCACATCCACCTGGCACTGGTGGATGAAAGCTCTTCCAACATCCTATGGAATGGCTTGAGAAAGGGGCCAACATGAGCAAGCAGGTGGTTCTCCAGCTTGTCTTTGCCCTCAATCCTCAGTTAGCACATCCATGACCAGTGTCAAGGCCACTGGGATGTAATGACACTGCTGTTCCAGGACACAGTGATGGTGCAGGAAGCTTAGCAGAAGCTGGACCTCACATGGTACCTGGACAATGAGGTCTTCCACTTTGACGATGCCTTCAATGACCAAGATTTATGGGAGTGAAGTGCATGACCCTCTGAAATGGAAGAAGCAGATGAGAGTGCTGGAAGAGGATAAACAGTAGATCCAAGTGGTGGGGCTGTGGGAGGAAAAGTCACCAGTGTGGAAGATGTCATCAAGCTAATTGCAATGGGTAGCAAGTGTCCCATGTCAGGCAAGACCTCTGCCGAGACTCAGTTATCCCAGAGCCATGATATCTTCCAGATGAGAGAAGAGAAGGCACTTTGTATGCCAAGTTTTCCTTGATTGATTTGGCTGGGAATGAGCAAGGCACTGACATGTCCACGGCAGACAGGCAAACCAGGCTGGAGGGGGCTGATTTTAATAAAAGCTTCTTGGCACTTGAAAATAGTGGCTTAGACACATAGGAAAATAGTACAGTGTTTTTTTCCAGTTATTTTTCACTGTTGAAAGTAAAATTGGGCAGTTGTGAGGATCAAACTTGCAGGAAAAGGCAAGAATTTTCAGAAAATCTATCTCACCTTATCTAGGCAGGTTTCTTCCTCATGCCTGTAAAATGCACACACACACACACACACCTCTCTATAGCTCCCTAGATGGGGTCTGCTCCAGGGTTGTGTCAAACTGCACCAAAATCAAAGTCACATTGCCAGGGCAGGAGGCATTTGGAGCAATTTTAAAAGGCGTTAGAGTGCAAAGCACTGTCATCTCTGAGCAGGATACATTTGGGAAATGAGGGTTATTTTGTCATGGCATAAGCAGTGGCTTTTTTACAGTATCAGCTCGTGTTATTCCCTCTCTATCTTTCTTTCTTAACTATGTTCTCATGAGACATTAAAGGATGCTAGAACTTGTCTTCAGAAAAAATCAGACTAAAGATGATGGCAATTGTCTGGCCAGTGGGGAGAGGATGCACCTGCACAGTTTGCAGAGGGAAGCTGGGGAGTCAGTGCCCTGTATCAGAGGCCTGATGAGAGAGGATTTGCCAGATCAAAGGGTCAGAAAAGCTGCATCCAACAAAGCACCATCTGATAGTGCCTATCAGTGCGATAGCAGCACAACCCAAACTGGTGCCTCATCCCTGATGGCAAACTCTGCAAAAACTCCTCTTAGCAGAGAGGTCAGGAACATATCTATGATTATTATTCCATTTGGAAATTAATTAGTATCAACTATTGAAAGGATAACAAAGAAGTGGAAGAAATTAAACTGTATAAATCATATCTAATTAAATGATTATAATCTCCCTCCATTTCCTCATGCCATCTGAGCTCGCTCTGGCTTTTGGTCCTATCCACTAGTTTATGTTAACAAACATTGTAAATATCTGATCTGAAGTCTGATGAAACCCATGAAAGAACTTCAGCCTTTGAGCCAAACCAAAGATTTGTTTTCAGTGATGAAATTATGTGACACCAAATATTGTTTAAATGCTGGTCATCTCCTAGTAATAATACTCTGTGCCTTTCAGCTCCAGTGCACTTTACAAGCATTTATTTACTGACATCTTGCTTGCTTTGGTATTCCTAGCTTCAGCAGCTCATAGTGTGCAGAGAGCAATGAGACATAGGTGCTACTTGCCAGATTAAGATAAAAAGGTGTTGTTTCCAGCAGGGATTTACCATAAAAGGGTTTTCTGCTTTCTGAAATAAACTTCTTTGAGGTTCCTTCCTTCCTTAGCATTTCTCTTGGATTCTTGTGTTTGAGGTGCTGGACATAGCAGGGCAGAAGGTTGTAAAGCCTTTAGTCCCTTGCCCAGAACTGCTGAGCTGCCTCCCTTTTATCTGGGTGTAGGAAGTGTTTTCCACACAAGACATGTGATAGATTCACTCTTTTGGCTGCCTGTGATGTGGTCCTTACTCCAGGTCGAAGTTCCTGCTGTTCCATGCTGTGGCCATGCATTAGCTATAAATCATGGGCATGAACTGCTTTGGCAAAAAGGGCTATGAATTAATTGAGTTGGGCACAGCTCTAGAAACACAGTTTTAATGAGCTGGAACAAAGTCATACCAGGGTGGGATGGTTTGCAGTGGGCAGGAAAATGAATTTTATTCTCTCTTTGTTGATACACACGTTTAGGAGGCTGTTTGCAACTGAGCTCTGAAGGTGACTCATGAGCACACCCTACTGCTTCCTACAGCAGATGCAAAAGGCATTAACTAAATTAGCTTTTTTTTCCCCCTGAGTTTTGTGGTTACACGAAGTGTTGATTAACCTCTTTTCTTTCTTTGATGAACTTGATTTACCTATTTTCCTTTGCTTTATAAACATAGGTTTGTAGAGAGTGCAGAACCCCTTCTTCCCATCACTTTGTCTTTAAGCATGTCTTCTGCCTGGTTTCCATAAATTTGGGGTTGAAAAAGCAGTTGAAGCATGTCTACGTGTGTCCACAGAGCCCAACCCACAAAGGTTCACAGATTCAATCAAAATTCCTTCTAATTCTTGCTGGCCTTTGGAATGAAACCAGCATCAGAGAAGGGTGCTGGGGTATAGGTTTGCATCGCTCTGGTGAGCATGAATGTTCAATTAAGTAAAGAACCCTAATTAATTATAGTGAGGTCAGCCATTCACTTAGCCTGTTAAACAACTGAAACACTTTCATGGGATGCATTTTTTGTTTGTAACTGATTGTAGCTGAATGAACAAGAGAAGCTACCCTTGTATAAATAGAACCTGGTTAATCTAATCATTTAATGCCTGATAATTACCTATAAATACTGCTATTCTGTTATACCTCAAGGATTTGAATCTCTTCTCTTCCTATCTGTGTCATTTCTAGCAGAGATTTTTTGCTAGTGAGACATACTTAAGAGCTCTACACCCCCCACAATTCATATGCTCTGCTCAACTTCAGTGTTTCATAAGGACTGAACAGAGACACTCAGAAACTCCTCTGTCAACAAGTCATGGTACTGCAACTATAGCTAGAGACAGACAGACACAGCTGCTGCCTTTCTAGTTCTGACCTGGGAGCAGCATTGACTGTAAAATACATTCTTATTTTTCACACTTCTCTAGTGTTTGCCACTTAATTTTGTTAGAGCAGTGCTGCAGTGCCTCCATGGCTTGATTCAATCTCTGCTGAACTCCTTGTTAGGTTTCCTCATCACTGGTTCCCACTGTTGCATGTTCTCCCCATGCAGTCCTCAAAGGTTTGAATTTCCTCAGCTGAGGAATACCCATATGCTCCCTCAAACAGTCAGGACAGTTCAACCCATAACACGTGTGTCAGCTGAAGAAATAAAATGGAGCATTTAATTGTTTTCCTCTCTGCTCAGCTTGATGTGGTGTGAGGAGAGCTCACCTGGGACAGGAGGTGGCCCCACGCTGGTGTAGGAGGGTGGAAGGGTAGGGCTGGTGTCAGAGACAGGTGAAATAAATGAGGTTCAACCCCAGCAAAAGCCCTCAGCTTCCCAAACTGCAGCATCTGGAGTTTCTAGCTCAGTTCTGAGGTGTCAGTCAAAATGGGAGCTGTGATGAATGGATCAAAATAATCTGTACCCTGTGAAGACAATCTGGGAGAACAAGACACCTTCTGGTCTCTGTGGCAGGCGCTATGCAATGTGCTCGATTTAGCATCAAGTATGGCTGAATTTAGCCCTGTATTTTTGGCTTTATTATTATCTGAGTATTACAGCCCAGCCCGTTAACACGAGGCTAACTCACAAGGTTTGATTCAGATTTTTCTCTGGTTTCTGCTCAGACAAAGCCCAAGGCAATTGGGATTTTCCAGAGTACAGAATGACTTGTCGCTAATAATAGCTTTAGTCAGCAACATATGTTTAGTGATGCACATCAACATTTGTGCTTTCACAGATGCTAAGATTTTGCATTTTCGATGTCCTCATGTCCATGAGTGTGCTTTATCTCAGTGCTCTGAAAAGACATGTCAAACATGGATTTTATACCTACATTTCCCAGAGGCTGCAATTCCTCTGTGCTATCAGACAGTGTCACATTGCAAACCATCCCATTTCCTGCCTTGTACCAGAATCCTGTGAACCTTTGAAATATGCACCTCAGCTGTGATTTACAAGGTGGTTGTATCATTTTCCTATTATTTTTCTACAGAAGCAGACAATGCCTCATAGGGTATGTTGGAAGACATTATGGTTTGAAGCAGTTCACCATGTATTCTGCCCCACTCACTCTTCTAATGCTAGAAGGAATATGTGACAAAGCAATATTGTTATTCCTCAGGTTGTTCCTTGAAGTTTTCTCTGCTTTCTACATTTTTATGGAGTTACTCATCTTGTGACCTCCTAATAATCATTTCCTCAGCCAGAGGCTGGAAGGTTCAGAGAGACTATTTCTAGTGAAAAGGAAATCTTAGCTGTAAGCATCCTGGTTACATGCAAAACTTGCACTTCTTGGTTAAATAAGCACAGCAATGTTAAATTTCATCACAGTGTTGTCAAAATAGGAAGCACAGTCTTGTCTGCAAGCTAGAAAATTCCTGGCAATTCCCTCAGGCATTGGACTGGAGGGAGGGAGCTGCTCTCCTCATTGTAAGGCTGTGGGTTTCACTCAGTCGGTGATCAAATCTGCATGGTAAAGTTTTGCCATTTATGTCCAGGACATGAGTGGGTTTGTTTGAAATAACACCTAATTGTGTGTTCTCTATCCACAAATGATTACTGGTCTCCTTCGCATTTTGGAGGAAAGATGTTTGATGAAAATCTACCATATAGTTTTTCTTTATTTTACAGATTTAGGTTTTGCTTGAATTAATATGTTTCCCAAACTCATGCTAGGAAGCAAAACACCAGGAACCTCCTCATCCTCCTCCTGGGAAGCGGCTGGGGCCAGGCTGCTGACAGCACCATGCATCAAAATGCCTGTCCACCTTTTCTGACTGGATCAGCTGGTCACAAAGCAGCATTTTGTTTCTTGTGTTATGGCTACAAATAGGTTTCTAGGACCACTGAGCACAGACATTTTTCTCTCCGTGAACTGTGTTCTTGATATTAAGGAGTAGGCGGTAGGTGGTGAACAGCTGCTGTGTAATAACCTGTCTGCTTTCCTCCGTGTCTCATCCTGAAATTGATGTTTAAATTCATTCTCATTTGTTAGACTTCACTGGTTTTGTTCATCACCTCAAAGCTGAGTCTGCACAGGTCTTGCTTACAGCTGAGCAAAAGGGTGCCATGCTGGTCTGGAGCTCCTTACATTGTTCACAGGGTAATTTCCCTTTTTTTACATCATTTCAAGCAGTGTTAAGAACCTCTTTAAATAGGACATTAGAGCTCAAACTTCTCTTAAACACTTATTCCCTCCTCCTGCAGATTGTCCCTATCTTTTGCTGCTGTGGGATGTTGCCTGTAGTGCCTCTCCCTCATTTCTTGTCTCTCAACAAACCAATGTTTGTAACCTGGTCCTTCCCTTTTGGTGAGTCCCTACATGTCATCCTCCACATGACTGTTCCAAGGAGAGGAGACTAAATACAATACCTACCTTTCTGAAAGAAAGAAGTCTAAGCAGAACTGATCTCTGATAATTCCTCCCTTAAGCTTCCCCTTTTCCCTTTTTCTCCCACTCATGATAACTTATGGGCAGTGGTACTATTCTTGTGTCACCAATTTGCATAAAGGCATAGGAAAAGATATTTTTTATTTTGTTTAAACTTTCAAAGTATTTTAGGATTTTTTTAATGTGTAATGTGATAGATAAAAAAACACAAGGAGGTGTGGGATTCATGTTTAGAAAAGCATGGTGTGCCAGTGAGTGCCCTGGCTTTACACTTTTGGCTTGACAGCTTTGTGCAATGGAGGTTGAAACTACCTGTAACTGTAAATATAACCCATTTTTATTGGCATAACAGTGACATCTATTGTTTGATATTATATACATCTGTGCCACTCTTTGCAACTGCCTGCAGGAATTGAACTATCTTTCTCAATTTCATAAGGTGCAAGCATGCAAAGTCAAATTATTGATTCAAGGAATTATGTAGTGACACATGTAGTAATACCATTGGACAGCTATGCAAAATTAAATCTAATTTGTTTTGTCACAGCCTAATTTACAGATCAGCGTGGACTGATGCTCAGAGAGGTGTCTCCCGTTTCAGAGTGGGGCAGATGTTGTTTTTCTGTCACCTGCACCCCAGCCACGCTGCATCTCCCACCCTGGGCACAGCCAGCACTGGATTCTCCCAGGAAAACTGCCTTTGCATTGCCCCTCAGTGCAGCTGCAGAACATCTGCCCTCTGCCATCCTCAGAGGAGCCAAAGGAACCCTCAATATTCAGCTGTGGGCACAAGCACAGGAGGCAAGTGGGGAGAGCAAACAGTGAACACACCATTGCTCACTGTTTTCATTGAGCATCTGCTGCAAGGCAGAGCCACAAGCCAGTGCTGGGTCTCACCCAGGCCACTAAAGCTGAACCCTTCCAAGCCCCCCAGGAGTCAGTGAGGGCTGCAGCATGCCAGGTATTTCCCCTGGGTGTTTTCAGACCAAGTCTTGCACTGGAAACCGAATTCCAAAGCATGGGACTTGGGGAGTTAAGAGCGAGTTACTTTTCTTTTAGTCTTCTCTTATTGCTCTCTTTTGATTATCTCGTCTTCTCCTCTCTTCTTTTAATAGAGAATACAGAATTCAAATAGGAAAGGTTTTAATATAGCAGTAATGAAATACAGGGGCTATCTAGTGTGTCAGACTCTGTGCCTGATTAGACTTTCTGATTCGTGGGCTGGCACTCAAGGGAACAGCAACTGTCTCTTTTACTGCCTTGTCTATGAAAACAGCAGAAGGCTATGTATGCTCATTACTATTTTATGTGATTCTGAACATTAGAAGAGAAGTGGGGAAAGCAGAGCTATGGAAAGATATTTTTAATAATTTTAATGGAATACTGTGTTTAATTCTTATATAAGCAAACTCTGGGTAAGCAATTACTCTCAGGGAAAATATTTGATACTGGTAAATGAAGCAACATAGTTTTCCTTCTCTTTAAGCCATAAGCTATAATCTAAAGCTGCAGAAGTGTAAGAAGCGTGGGTAAAGGGAACACACTGCCTATAGACCATGCTGTGAAAACAGCACTGAAATATGTGCTAAACATTCAGCTTACACTTAGAGTTCACTGGGGTACATAAATGCCCTCTTGAACAGCCACAGCACATTCCTAAACTGAGCATATAAAGTTGGGTTGTTGTGTAACCCACCAGGCTTTCCACCATAAGGGTAAATACTGTCTTCTCCTCCACGAATCTGTACATAAACAGACCTTTCCAAACCTCCATTCAGCAGTAAAGGCTGCAGGCTGAAATATTCATATTAAAAATCTTGGATTCAAATCTACAGTCTTTTCATGTATTGTTCTCCACAGTGATGTAAACTCGCTTCTAATTTCCTACGTTCCAGCCTCCCTTTTCAGACACTCTCCACACAGTAGCACCCAGCTGCAAACTAACAGCAGCTGCATTTCTAAGGGCCCACGTTGAACTTCTGAGCTTTCCAAAAAGAGAGGAAAATAAACATTAGGGGAACAAGTAACATAGATTTCATAAATAAACAGGTTCTGGAAATCTCACCGTTCCCCCAGTCCAGAAGGAAAAGGAGTGTGTGTAATGAAAGCTCTGAGTGTGTGCAGCGTTGGAGGGGCTGGAGATGCAGTCATGCACCAAACCCCACTGGGCCAGATAATCTGAGATTCAAATGTTCACAAAGGCAATGCAAGACATCTGTTTCAAAAATTGCCAGTTTCATGGGTGAAGAACTAAGAGATCCAGTGGTGGCTATAAAGACCTGCAGAGGGGCCAAGGAAAGGGGCTTTGCTCTCCCACCCCCAGATGCCTGGGGGAGAGGACTCTGGGTTTGCACCAGGCACAAAAATACAACTGTAAAGTTTTAAAAAAGACCCAAGGGACACGGGAGCCTGTGCCACACTGAAACTCAGAGGGCACCGTGCTGTTAATTCCCCACACGTACCCTTGAGATCTCAGTCCTCTGCATTTATTTATTGTCTCTCAACTTGCATCCCTTTAAATGGCAAAAGCAGAGAGTGAATGATAGTAGGCTCTGAAAAATCAGCATTAGCAACATGCAGGCAGCCTCCAATCCAAGTGGAGGGCAGTAATTTATTATCCATTAGGTGATCTGTCAGTCAAAGAGGACTAACAGAGCAATAAACTCTGAAGTGATCGGTGGAGCTCAGCCCATACTACTAGCTGGCTATCAGAAAGGTCAGGGTGGCAAGATGGATGGTTTCCTCTTCTTCAGACACTCTATCTTTCTGTCTGGTGACACATGGAACTCTCTCTCTCATCAAGTAGGATTGTCAGATATCTCCTGTGGATGGAGTCAACTCCAACCCAATTGCATATTTTACTGCTTCAGAGGAAAGAATACAAAGTTTTGAGGTTTTACTGAAACATTTTCAAATGAGGACAATGGCCCCTCTTGTTCTGGTGGTGCTGCAAGTGAGCTGCAGCCTTGAATGCCAAACCTCCTTGCAAGGATGATGCTCCACAGATCTGCAAGGCTCCTGAGGCACCAGCCAGAATCTGATGCAGTGAAGCTCCAGGGAGACTCTCTCAGGGAAGTTTTTCTCTGTTGTTCCACTGCAGTCAGTGTACCAGGGCCTAGATATCAGTCCTAGGATTCAAGGGGTGCAAGCTCATTTCTTGTCTTTTACCTGCTCCAAAAACCTGTGGGCTCCTCCAGGGTGAGGCCTTGATCATTCTTCAGTAAGAATCCTGAAATTCAGGATTCATTAAGCCAGCCAGAAAGCACAAGAGATTCAGAGACCCCCATCCCTGGGAAAGGGGAAAACATAGAGTCTGGGCTGAAGTGTTTCATCCCACACTTGTTCCAAGTAAAACAGGAACACTCCTGGAGGCAACAAAGTAATATGTGTTTTGATAGGTTTCTCTAAAACAGGTGCAGCTTTCCCAGAGTGCTGCCCTAACACATTAATATTTCCAACAGACTACCCTAAACTCTAACCAGACAGTCTTGCTCCTGGGTGGCCAAGTGTTTCTCAGTCAGACAAGCAGCTCATTGGAGAGCTCTCTCTGAGTGCAGCACACAGCAGCCTGGAGCACGCTCAGGATGGGGAATTAATCCATACTCTGACACACTCCTTGGCTCCATCCTTCCCTGCTCAATCCTTCCTGCACTGACAGTTGTTACCAATCTCTGGCTTGCAGTTACAGGCAAAGTGTAACCAAACTTTCAAGCCTCTGGGAGGGAATTGGAAACGGTGCCAGCCTTAGATTCCAGCCCAAAATGCAGTTGTGGTATTCCCCATCCTTATTGTCATTGCAATATCGTGTGCACTTGTTTATTTGTCGTGCTCTAACAAGCTGTATGTGTACAGCTAGCTTGTTTGTTCTCCAAGGATAGATTAAAACAGCCAGTCTCCTCCTGGAATAAGTGGAAGTTGAATTATTTATTTTCTTTTCTTCATAAGAAGCTTATAGCATGCTGGATGAAGAGTCAGAAATAATTAAGAAAAATGCTCTACGTTCAAACAGAAGAAACACAGATAGAGCAGCTGAACCAGCAACCACAGTTAAACCAGTCATGTGTAACAGGTCACAGCTGGTCTAAGCCTGGGCTTGGGGTGGGAAGGGAGTATCTTTTTGGTGTTGCAGGATACAGACTGGAAGGATGTGGTGGTTCTGTGGGAGTCTGTCATTTTAGCTGCAACGATTTCTCATGTTCACTTTCAATAGCAATAAGTAATTTCTGGGTGTTGTGAAAGTGTTTCACCAAACAGGCTACTACTGTCATGGTGTGAGTTTTAGAGAAGGGTGTGAAATGTGTTCCCCTGATTCATGTCAATACAGAGCAACGTTAAAGTCTACCTCAATATATCTACCTCAATATATATATCTACCTCAATATTGTTTTGTTAATAGAAGCCTTATTTTATTTGTGATACTGCTTATTTGGAATTGGATGCTGCTATGACACATAGCTGTAATAAATGACTGAGTCCCCAAACAGGATTGCAGTCAAAGTTTACAATTTATTATGTGAATATAAGCAAGCAAACAGTGCTGGGTGCACGGGGAGTCTCCGCTCCACCAACACGCACAACTTACAATTCTAGGTTTTGGTTAATAAGCTTTTAATTAATGCATATTCATAAGCTGTCCCTGCTTCATATTATAATGAGCTTCTAAACTCATTTCCATGCTTGGTTGTGGGCAGGGGTCTTGAAGAGGAAGGCTAGTAGTCTTCATCAGCTTAAATTTTTCACCTGGTCCTTTAGCACATGTGCATTATATTTAGGTTTTTTTGATAACTCAGCACTCTTCTGTGTTAATAACCTAAAGCAATCCTAAAATTAGTGTTCTGTACATTTGGTAAGATAAGGTAGCACCCTGTTGTGAATTACTATCTTGATTTATTTCTTCCCTTGTCCACTCCACCAGCCCCTAATTGCCTTTTGGAGCCTGTTTTGTTTACCCAGCCGGTGCCTCCTTAAATTCTTCCTTTGGGGCCTACTTCTCTTCTCAATTCCTCCCCTTAGCTCTGGTCAGTCTTCTCCTTTTGAAGTATGCATATCAATGTGGAGCAAGCACAAAGTACCAGTTGTTTAGTAAGCAACTTCCAGTACATCATTAATCTTTTTAGCTTCTTTGTATCAGTCCCCTCTTTCTAAGCACTAAGTAAATTCTTGTACTAATTCACAGATTCTTCTTCCAACAATCTTCCAAGATCTTGAATATCCTGCTTCCTCTATTTTCTCAGTTGTACAAGGACAAACAGATCGACTAATGATTGCCCACATTAGATTCATATTCTGCTACAAGATTCCAACATCACACCAAATTGACACGAATCAGGGGAGAGAGCGAGAGCCGCGTCCGGGAGAAGAAAGTTCAGGGAGAAGAGATCAAAAGTTTGAGAAGACTCAAGGAGGTGAAGTGAACATGTCCAGACAAAGACCTCCCTCTCCTCGGGACAGTCATGAATATGTATTAACAACGAGTTTATAAACCAAACCAGAACTGTTTGGTGTGTGTTGGGAGAGCAGAGACTCCCTGTGCACCCAGCGCTGTTTGCTTGCCTATATTCGCATAATAAATTGTAAATTTTGACTGCAATCCTGTTTGGAGACTCATTTATCACAGGGGAATACTGAGGCACAGAGAAGGGATGACATTTGGGGACTTGGAGCATGTTATTCCTTTAATTATGCTGCCAAATAAGACACTTTTTAAAAAAAACATGATTTCTGTTACTCCTCATGAAGACAAAGTCTAGAAATACTTCTCTTTATAGATGTAACATCTTCCTTTTCTAAAATTCTGATGCCTCCCTCAGAGGAGAAATTGTGCCTTTATGAGTTTCTATTCATTGGTCCCAGACCTCAAGTTGGAATTCCGAGTAAAAGGCAATATTCACAGACAATGGAAATTAGAACTGGTTTATAAGGTGTGAACTAACATCCCTTGAAAAAGATTTTACTCCTGTTGCTTTATTAATATTGGGTTGATTTTACATTGCCCAAATACAGGTTAGATATGTCAACTTGGGAGTATTACATACACTGGAAAGTCCTTTAACTGTGATTCTGGTCATAGGTGGAATAGGATTTTCTGACAAATTTAAGGAAAAAAAAAATTTCAAGGACTCGATCCTTAGTAACCCCAGTTGCTGGAATTCTATTTGGGAATAAATAAGCCAGTATAGTCACTACAGTTTAAGAAAGAAATACATTAGTATTGAGGTATTTTGAATGGAAAAGTAATCTCCTTTCCCATTTCAGCACAAACAGTCTATCCCACCTAATCATACCTTTTACTACATACAGATCTGTGATTGCTCATAAAAAGAGATTCTCTTAGGTTTAAAGCCAATTGCTGCTCATGTTGAAGTGAAACATCTCTTTTACCTGAGGGACAGCAGAAAATATTCATCCCAACCTATTTCCAAGCCCTTTGAGTTTAATTAATGGCTACGAAATGCTTTGAGCTCATCAGGAAAAGGTGGTTTATAAGTATAAATATATGTTGATGACTACCATGGCTAACCTGCCCTGGAGATATTTGGAGTTAAAAGCCTGAGCTGCTGCAGTGGAGGAAGGAGAGAAGGACTGTGGGGATGGGTTTTACCACCCTCACACACTCCCCCACTGTGGGTGCCACACAACAGGGACCTGTAAGCAGTGACTTACACCAAGGTGTTGTTATTCAGTGCCACAGGCAGAGTCCCACAGAGTCCTCAGCAGGCAATCAGATTAAGCACCAAGCCATGCATTTGGACATTTTGAAGGTTAAAATCCTACAGAAATACATGCATTTTGCAGGAACTGAGCAGAATCCAGCTGTTCAAAGAGCCAGGGATTTTCCAAGCACCCCAAGGTAGATAGGTACTCAGCCTCTATTGAAGCTCACCAGATACAAGCCCTGACTGTCTTGGAGTCCTCTGAAAATCCTGGCTGTGGTAAAAACTTATTTATGAAGGTTTTTTTAGATTCTCGGGAAATAATAATGCATGGTCTGGGTACTTGACATGGCATCCATTTACAGCTGGGACAAATTCTTCGGAGTTATTTTCCCTTTAAAGTCTATCTTTCTGTATATATTTGAGGCTCCATAATTTATCCTAATTTGAACTCCATTGTTTCCCATTCTAAAATTCATTAAATGCTTCACAGGCAGTGTAATATTCTTTGAGTACCTTCCTGGGTATCCTTGTGCTGGTGGGTTTCACAAGCTCTTTTAAACTAGGTCAGAGAAATGTCCTCTCAGTAGAGGTTTTTTTTCTTTGACTCCAGCTCACTAGGAGAGCCTGGAGCTGCATCATGAAACCTATCCAGAACATAATGTATGGCAGTATATGGGGTACAAGATTCATTGACTTAGCTAGGTTTAAAAAACTAATCCTTGTTCCCTAAATCTTTGATGAAACATTATTTTAGCTTGAAATGTTGTGTTGTGTGGCATGTAGTAATTCTTCCTTGGGTATAAAATTTTATTTCTGCTTCAAGCTTGTTCTGGAAACCTTGGCACTTTCAGCTTACTGCAGTCAACTGCCACAGCCTGAAAAGTCCTTTGTGATATTGGAAAGCAAGGTGCCCCAGTGTGCTGGGTGACGTGAAAACTCATTTAATTACAGAGAGGAACAATATATGATAATTTCAGAATTAAAACATTATCAGTGCTGGAAACCCAGAGGTAAATCCTCTGTAGAATCCAATATTCAGAGCAGAGAAGTGACTGACAGATTCAGAGGATTGCTCTAATCCCAGGTTGCTGGGAAATCAGGCCACTGCAGAGGTTAGAGGACCTGCTGAGAACTGGTTCCACCTCCAGGAGATGATGGATGCACCAACCTGCAGAACACAGTGTGCTCTGAAAACAGCATCACCTGGTGCAGTCAGCACACCCCACCCAGTCGAGGCACCCACCACTGGGGAGTGTGGGCAGTTTGACAGCAGGAGAGAGCCTGAATATTGTCAAGAACCAATCCCTATTTTAGCTGGGCTGGTGCCTAACAGTTTGATCCACTAATCTGCTTATAGCAGATCGTATTTCCTTACTTTGAAAACTTATGCTCATTTTTGAAGGTAAAAAAAAATTTGTCAGAACTCTACAAGCTGAATATTTTGGGACTCTTTTAAAGCTGATACTGTTCTAAATACAAGATTGGAAATTTGGAGATCTCTCCTTTCTTATTTCCCACTTAATTGTTTGGCCTCACCTATTTTTGATTTGCAGTCAGATGTCCTAAACTCCAGTACAGATATTATCCTTATTACCATTGCATATTCTTATTTAATTATTTTTAAACATCCTGACCCTTTATAGATTAAAAGTCATGAATGAGGTTAATGTATAATTAATGAGCAAGGGTGTTCATGGTGACAGCTCAGAATAATGATGAATGAGGCGAACAAGAGATCTGACTAGTTGTCCAAGGTCAAATTGCACATGGGAGTGTTAATGTTGCCTGACACAGCTTTATTTCCTTCTGATTTCCTATTTTAAACAGATTTGTTATTCTTGCAGAGCTGTTAAGCCATTTAAAGGGATTGGAAAGTGTCTTCTGACCTCTAACTAAGGAGTGCTCCTTGCTGGTAGTCATTTGTACCATCTGCCATGAAGTACCAGATCCAAAATCCACTCTTTTCTCTTGAAAATATCCATTAAGTTCAGAGAACAGTTGATCAGGGGAAGAAGAGGGAAGATTAAGGGGGGAAAAAAATCTTAACAAGCCTTAATTATTGACTCAAAAACACCCCAAACACTTTGATCATTTCCATACAGCAAATACTCCATCTACTGAAATAGTTATTTACTGACAGACTGCAAACAGAATTCCTGACTGATTTTTGTCAAAATTTTCGTTTTTCTGATACCATGAGAGTCTTGCTGTTGTCTCATGACCAAAATCCCATGTAGAATAGTTGGTGACTGCTGAGAATGGTACAGAAGTTGTGCAGTGGTAGTTGTAATTCGTGCAGGTGAGCTCCTCTCCTGTGAGCCAACCCCACACCTGCAGAACACACCACTCTAAGCTGTACAGGAGGTTTTACAGCAGCAGCAATTAATTCTGCCCTTTCTCCTTATTTAAAGCTGGGTTTCTTCATCAGCAGCTTTTCCTGGGAAACAGGGCACTACAGATGATGGATAGATCATGTATCAGGATTGCTGAGGAAACTCTTTGTTTCTGCTGCCTTCAGGGTTTGTGGTACTGGACCATGGGCCAAGCTTGGTGGGTGCCTGGAAAATGGGCAATTTGTCTAGTTGCCATGTTTTCCACACAGTCTTAATTTACACTTGTCTCAGGGAGGCAGGAAAGGTTTTCTGTCTCTCTAATCATTTGCTGGGTACATTGGTGCTACTTAATTTGTTTGCTTTGGTCACTGTTGTCCAAGTTTGTGCTTCTCTCTCAGTCATGCATGGAGTGCACACCCCATCCTTCTGCCAAAAGGGCACTCAGTGTTATGCTCTATCCAAAGGAAACAGCACAAAATACTTGAAGATTTCTTTGTTCTGGCCAGCAGAGATTCAGTAAACAATGAGACATTTCAAGCCATTCAGGAGCATAAACATGAACTTCCTCTAATATTAAAAATAAAAGAAAAATCCCACAAACTGTTAATATATAGCAAATGTGATGAAAATTGTGCTAATTGTGCTTAAGGACAAAACTACCACGATGTAGGAATGCACAAATTTAGAAATTGCTTTTATTTTGTCATGTTTGTAAGTTCAACTTTTTCATAGATGTATTTTACAGAACATTTACCTGCTGATTATTGCCCATAAATAGGATTAAGGCAAGCTAGAAACAAACAAAAGATCCTTTTATGTCCCACAGTGCTGTATAAACAGAGTGTGATATTGGAAAGTGTCTAATAAATGTGTCTGCATGTCAACATGCAGACACACAGTGCCAATGTTAAAGGCACAGTCAAAGGTTATGTTAGAGGTTTAAAAAGAAATGAGAATGGACAAAAATGGGGAAATGCAGCACAGCTGTGGCATTATGCATGCTATATAAAAAGAGGAACCTGTTCATGCCAATAAGAGTATTTGAGACCTGCCTCAGCCTGGAACTTTTTCAGGATTTGGGTCCCCCCAAGGCAGGAGAGTGGCCCCAGGGTCCATGCAATAACAGGCATTGCTTGGATCACAACACAGGACAACTGACCCAGCCCCTGACTTGGAGTTCAGGAACTTCATTTGGCACATAAACACGTGTGTGCCTTCTATCCATGGATGCTATCCTGGAAAACACCTGCAGTGTTTGATGCACACAGATCCCAGGATGGTTCCTGATTTCAGGTGGTTCTGCTAGAAGCCAGAGGGTCCCATTGCTGCCTGGCAGAATAAAGAGGTTCCACAGGCAGCTGCAAACTTCCCTGGCTCCTGCAGCTTCACTGGTCAGGGCTCCTGGATCTCCTGGGGATCCAGGAAACTTTCCTTTGTTTGCTGCCCCAGTGGAGAGCAGAGCATTGATCTCACCCAGCTATGCAGCCACGAGGAGACAAGGGCAGGAAGGAATTGAGTTTCCTCTGCTTTTCACAGCAATTTCTGTCACTCTAATAACTTCATAGATATGAAATTTTGCTTAGAATAAAACACAACCATGTCACACGTCTGACATCAGGGACTAAGTGCCAAAAATATATTTCTAATTTTCTCCTGCTGGATTTTCCCTTTATCTTTCTATATTTTGTTTCAGCTGCTAGGCTCCAGGTTGACTCAGTATTCAGGTTAGATAAAGCTCACATGTTCTTCTTTGAAAGGGTAGTGCTTTATTCACGTTTATTGTTTTTTCAGTACTGTTTCCATGTTTGGCTTTTTTGCCATGAAGCCTGCTGAAGCAAAATCTTAAAAACAGGAAAGACAAGATAAGCAACACCTTTACTCAGAAAAAAATGTTCCTCAATCCTAGCAAATTATGAAATGTGAGTTTAAAGAGCAAACTTTCTTATTTCTAAACAGAAACTTTTCCACCCATTTAGGACAGGGCACTTCCTCTGACATGATGTATTACAGCCTTTTCTAGATGTGCCTCAATAATGAATGATCCAACACCACCCTCCAGGCATAAGATTCTATCTCAAGTGGGATGAATTGCCATCAGGCACATTTTGTTGGAGGAAATAAGAGAACACCTGTCTCATAGGTACAGCCCCAGCTGGCATGGCTCACCTTTAAGCACTGTGCAAGTCATGGTTGCAAGAACTGATCTTCGTGAGCAGTAACACTGGGGTCAGAATGGGACAAAAAGCTGAATTCTGGGTCTGTATGGAGTTGGTTTTGAGCAGCTTATGAGTTAAGTCACGGGGCCACTGCAGGAGCTCTTTGCTGGGGGTTTGAACAGCTCTAGTCAGCTCCTCCTATCATTTTCTCATATCCATCTGAGTGAGTTTCAGGAGGGTAAACACTTGGCACTGGATGTGGCACTTAGTGCCATGGTCTAGTAACCACGGTAGGGTTGGACTTGATGATCTTTGAGATCTTTCCCAACCCAGCTGATCCTATGATTCTTGTGTTTCCAGGTGCTGGGAGTTGATGCTGTCTCTTCCAGCTCAGTACCTAGTTTGTTAATCTGTGAAGTAATTAACAGGACAGAGCACAATGCTGATGGAGTGAGCTGTGTGCCAGAGCTTGGAAGCACACAAGTAGGAGGGGAATATGATTCTGGCATCTTTGTTTCCTCAGCATATTTGCCAGATCCTGAGCTCTACCTTGTCAGTAAAAGCTTAGCTTCTAAATAACACTTTGGGGTGTTTTCATCACTGATGTTGTGAATATTTACAAGTTGTAAAAGCCCATATTGGTTAGCTACCACAGTCACCTCATATGCAATGGTTTTGGGAAGCTTTTGGTCAATTGTAGGGAAGGTTTTACTATGCTTTCTGCTGGTAAATCTGGATGGAAAGCATGGTAGGCTGTTTGAAGTAGTATTTGCAGTTTTTGCAAAGAAAATTCCCTTAATCCAAATTAAATGTTAGGATTTCAAGGAGTTGAAACAGAGGCACAGACAAAGCAGGAATTGCTTGTCAGTGAAATGATGTCACATCAGAAAACAAGACTGAATGAATTGTCTTTCTCTTGGTACCCAGTTCTGAGATAAAATTGCCCAAATTAGACAAGTCAAGTGCCCTGTTTGTTTTCGATCCTCAACATTTAGTCACACGTTTTGTGTTCTTATTTATCCAAAACTTGCCTTTTTGTGCAAATAGAAAAAGTACAGCCCACTTGTCCAGTAATGGTATCAGCCAACCTCAAAGAGTGGAGGGCAGCTGGAAATGACATTGAAACAGTCTCTAGGATGCTGGGAAAGGTAGAAAAGGGAAATATTCTGTATTGCTGGTTGGGGTGGTGGGACAGGCCATGACAACAAGAGCCTCATCCCTGCAGAGCTGGTAGCAGGGCTGGGGCACTGTCCTCAGTGTAATGTTCTCCCTTTAACAATGTCTGCTGCATTTAGAGGAGGTACAGAACTCGTTGCCTTCTGGTCAGCTTTGCCCAGTTGGTACCTTTGGCCCTCAGCCTTCTCTGGCCATCTGAGCACCAGCAGTTTGACTCACAGCTGCTGCACAGACACCAGTGTTTTGGTGGCAGGAGCTGAGCATCCAGTTGTGTGAGAAGGCACTTCTGTCACTGCTACATGTGGCCCTCACATAACCCAAGTGAGCTCATCCTTTACGCTCCAGCTCCCAATTTAATGATGAGATTTTGAGTTTTATCCTAGATTGCTCAAAGAAACGTTTCCCAAATCAACCCTCTGATGGTGTTAATTTTTCCATATCTAATGAACATGTCTGCATAGTTTGTTTCATCAAAAAAAAAAAAATTGAAAAGTTCCACTATTCACCATGGAAGAAAAACAAATTTTAGCTTGCAAAACAGAACAGTCATTTTTGGGCCAGCTGTAATTGGCAGTTTGTGTTCAAGTTGGGGGATGCTGAGCTGGGGGGTTGCACTTGGCAGTGCTGCAGCAAAGCTCATCTGTAACACCCTCATAATTGTCTGTGTTCTGTTCTCTCACTAATTTCATCTATTAAACAAATAAATGAGCGATTATGCCAGATGAGGTTTTTTTGTGTGAGAGGATCTTCTTCTAGCATTGCCATCTTTTAGTGGTAATTATGCAGTCATACAGCTGTTGCTTACAGGCAGGTTTGAAATAATATTTTTATAAGGTGTATAAATCACACCATAAAAATAAATGAAGAGACAAGTGTCTAGTCAGAAGAGAACAGAGAAAAAAAAAGTAGGGATCTGGATTACTGAATACCTGGATAGACTCAGACTGCAGTCAGTCCTGACTTTAATTGTGCTATGTGTTTACATGATTGCAAAATAACCATAGAATGGTTTGTGTTGGAAGGGACCTTAAATATCAGACAGTTCTACCCCCTGCCATGGGCAGGGACACCTTCCACTAGCCCAGGTTGCTCCAAGCCCCATCCAACCTGGCCTGGAACACTCCCAGGGATGGAGCAGCCACAGCTTCTCTAGGCAACCTGTGCCAATGCCTCAGCACCTCACAGGGAAGAATTTCTTCTGTATATCTAATCTAAATGTCCCCTCTTTCAGCTTGAACCTGTTCCCTCTTGTCCTATCACTAAAGTTCCTGATAAAGAGTCCCTCTCCAGCTTCTTTGTAGGCCCCTTCAGATACTGGAAGCTTTCTATGAGGTCTCTACTCAGCCTTCACTTCTCCAGACTGATCAGCCCCAACTTTCTCAGCCTGTCAAGCTTGATAAGCCGAAATCAACCAATTAAGGCTCTAGAGCTTAAAAAGGAATTACACACAGGTGGAAGTGTCCATACCATGGGCCAGTCAAGTAATTTTAATTTTTCTTCTCTGCTCAGATTCACAGTGCAGAGTGGGGAAAAATTCCTGGTGCAGAAAGTCAAGTAGATATGTCATGTGTTGGAGGATAAAAGCAGATCAGCATGAAAGCATTGAAAAACCCAAAGCTCCAACAGTCCCAAACTCACGAACTCCACATGCAACACTTAGCTAACACATTGACTCATACATTTGGATGAATCTCCTTCCCAACATATGGTCTGAAATGGGTCTCTCCTGTAAATTTCATGGAGTTATTTTCTTTATGGCTTTACTCTTCTGAAGCCCAGTAAAAATGCCTGTTCTCTGTTTATTCTGGCTATTTAGTCTAGCAATTATGTAATGTTCATGAAACAGAAGCAGCACATAATTTTTATGGTTCATAATCTCTCTCCTCAGCAAAAAGCTGGCCACTTAGAGGAATTTTCTTCTCCCAGGATGCTTTTTTGGGGGATGACTTTTTGGCAAAACCAAACTGCTGCAGCCTGAAGGGAGTCGTTTTGTACCTGATTGAGTGCTCTCCTGCTTATGAGCATTCCTAGCTTCCTTTGCTTCTCTTCCCTGTTTCCCCTTTCTTCCTCCTGAGGGGATGATAGGAGATAAATGTCTAATTTTGGCTTCTAAAGCTGCCACATTTCAGGATGACTTGTTTTGGGTTTTCTTTGTGGGTGTTCTCTTTTTCAAGAGGGAACAGAGGAGATTGCAAGTAAAGAACAAAAAAAGAAGTTTGTGTCAGTTTAGCATTTAGGGAAGGTGTAGAAAGTTCATGGATGTTTTCCATCTCCTGGGTTACAGTTCAGATGTGTTTGTACCATACAGATCTGATTATAATATCATGATGTTTTTATTTAAAGCCATGGGACACTAATAGAAAGTTGCAATCCCAGACTTGGCTCTCATTTTCACGGTAGTTCCATTGAAGCCAAAGAATAAACACTGATTAAAAGGAAAAAGACAAAGCAAAATTAGAAGAGTTTTGTTTAACTGCTATAAGAAAACATCTACCTCTGAATTCTAAGAAAACAGAAATGACATCTACCTCTGAATTCTAAGAAAACATAAACAAAGTAGAGAAGACAGTTGAAAAATTCAGATTATTAGGTTTGTATATGGAAAATGGACGTGGCTGAAGATGTAACCTTTATTTGAATGACTGTTGAGGTTACATGGATAAATATTTATAGGAAAGGTGTGAATTATTTATATGTGTTCCAAGATAGCAGAGTTTAATAGCATCCTTCCCCTGGATTTGTTACACTGTAAGCTGGGGATTGCATGCACAGTGATATGGTATCTGATATTAGAGGATTTGTGTCTGACATGAGGAGGCTGCAGTGGAGGGAGGGAGCAGCTCTGTGTCTGGGTTTGTACTGGGCATAGGTGCAAAGGCCAACAAAAGCACAGAGCTCTGAGCAAAGAAAATTCAGGGCCCATAAATCATTGCTCTAATGTTATTATGCTACAGTGGCAAATTATGCTGGTTTGTCTCTGCAGTTAGACAGTGCAACAGATGGCAAAGATTTGTACAGCCAGTTGAAATTCTTGGCAAAGCACGTTTTTTGAATTTGTAGCTGAAGAGTGAGTTGGGATACACTGGAATATTTGTACCAAATTGGGGAGGGGGGGAAAAGCCCAACTTTTTTTATAATCTCTCTTCCACTTAAAAAGTATAATTTGACACATTTGCCTAACAAGCAGTGCTGTTACAGCAGCAGTTTCCATTCATGCTTGTGCTGTGGTGGGAAAAACTGCCAGCCTCAAATTATCCAGGAAGCTGTTTCCAAAGGGGAAATGCAGAGCAGGGAGCAATTACCCCTGTTAGGACTGTTCAGGAAACTGGTGATAGGGCAGACACATCATGTTTGGCTGCACAGAGCACCAGTCTTGTTCTGTTCCTCCTTTTCAGACTGGTGGTTCCCAAATCTGGCTCTCTGAGCCCAGTAGGTGTAAAGGAAAGTTAGGCCATATTCCTGAAAGAGGATCCACAAGGGGAACATTGTGGAGATGTCTACTCTAAATACAAACTAGTCTATATGCTTCTTTCTCATCTTTAATTCATTATTGTGTTATAGTCATACCTTACACTACAAAGGCTGTAATTACATTGTAGTTTATGTAAAAATTACAATGCTATTTCAGTGCATTTTAATACATAAGTATTTGTTGGTTAATAAAGCTGAACAGTTACGTGTTTAGAGGCCCCTTTACTCCAAAGGAGTAATCCTTGAATACATGTACTATTAAAATCCAGGTATCATAACAAAACCATACTGCTCCCATGCTCATTCTCTGGTATCCAGTGAGGGGAATTGGGGCTAATTTGCAAAGTGAGTGCAAACCCCTATTTACCAGGAGTGCAGTTTCCCAGTTATGTTATAGGGCATCATGCTTTGCTGCTGGTTTCCTGCACTGCACTTGCATGTACAGAGTTATCCATAAAGCAGCTAGGACTGTGGGTTTGGTCCAGCACTAATTTGGTGTTTCTTGAGTGGGTTTTGCAGTGAGAACTGAGTGTTCTCACAGAGTTCTCAGCTGTAAGTGTATGGAAGGTGCTGGGGTGGCTGCATCTTCTCAGTGCCACGTGTGGCTTGACCTGCCCATACTCAATGCCATGGCTGAGAGCACCATGGACCTAAACTGGAGAAACTGGCAAGAGGGCTCAGACATAGAACAGAATCATAGAATCACAAAGGTTGGAAAAGACCTTCAAGATTATCGAGTCCAATCACATACACTAAACCATATCGCAAAGGGTTGAATGTCACACTGAATGGCTGTTCTCATTTCCTTCTACTGCAAAAGAGAAACAGCCAAGATGTTTGGGGAGGCTTATGTGAGCTGGTCCTTGGCCAAGGCAAATGGAGGAACGTATGGGTAAAGTGCTCCTTGGCCAAGGCAAATGGAGGAACGTGTGGGTTAAGTGTTTTTTCACACTGGTGCCTTAGTCAGGTAGCCCTGAATGAACTGAGTGGACCTATAAAGTCTTCTGAAACACTTTGAGCCATCACTCCTAGCCTGCACCAGGGCTTGGATTAAGGTCAACAATGGGATTTGCAGGACTATCAGGCCTCAGGAGGCTTCTCCATGGAAATCTCCTGTTCAGGGTTCTGCCAGTGCCCTATGGTTAGTCTGTGTCTAAGCCAAGGATGAGCAGATGTGGAGGACATCCCTCCCAGTGAGAGACTTTGCCACAAAAGTACTAGAATACTTGTCCTTCAGTTCTTTGGTGGGAAAAAATAATGGACTGTTATTCCTCTGAGGGCCATCAAACCTGGCTTCAAGCTAGGGCTGTGGTGATGACTCATTTCCCTTTGATTTAATTATTTTTTGTCAGTAAGACACTGCACTTCTGGGGGAGGAAGAAAACCAACCCGAAAATAAAACAGATAATATTTGTTCATTTCTCTCCCAATTCGCCCTCAATGAGAAGAGAGGCAAGCAGCCCAGCCTCACTTGAGATAGTGATTTTTCAACACTTTTGATAAATTTTTTACAGAATTTCTCTCCCAGTTCCTCTGTATGACTCCTGCATGCAAAGCAGCATTTTTAACTTCACTGGATTGTGTGCTCTCTGCTGCTCCTTCAAACAAATCAGCTCATGCTTCTGCCTAAAGGATGGGAAGTTCTCCATAACTTAGGCCTGGCTACAGTTGAATTTCAGACCTAAAATCCCACTGAAGTCAATGTAGCCTCAGTATCAAAAAGGTCTTTGGCAGTCTGAGTATGTCCCTGAGATAAAAGCATAAACTCGTAACATGGTGTAACATGGTTAATTAGGAAGCAAAATGAATTTTTTCATGTTGTGATTAATTAATTCCAGATTGTGTGGCTCTGTAACGACACAAGGAATTTTCCTGCTTAATGTCCCTACTTTTTGCTGAGTCTCTGTGGGGGCAGACA
>NW_008657748.1:135885-176663 GCF_000695815.1 Acanthisitta chloris | reverse complement strand
GGATTTGTGTGATGCTCTGCCATCTATATCTTTCATATTTTTAGCTGTAATAAATGTTGACCCTCAATTTCCCTTTGCAGATAAGCTGTAAGTGCTTTTAATTTGGAAATAAAATTACTAATATTTCCCCCATTTTGTTTGACTGGAACAGCTCTTGATATTTTTTCAGCATTACAGATTTCTACCTAAAGTTTTCACACCCTTTAATCACTTCTCAGCATTGGTGCTGAGATAAAAGTGTAAAGTCAATTTTCCCAATTTAATTACAAACTGGTGGTTCCCACATTCCAGATACTACTTTTTTGGTTTATAACATATTCTTTGGATTTTCATGTGGTATTTTTGTTGTTTCAGTGAGTAGCTGTGACCTTACATAGGCTTCTATTGACTATGCAAAGGGTTTCCAGCCATGTTCTGGCAGTATAATTTATGAGAAAAACAATGTAATTTTTAATCTGAAATACAATTTTATATTCACTTTTCATAATGAATTAAGAAAGATACTTTTCCTAGTCTCTAGCTGGGAAAAGAACAGGCATGAAGAAACATTTTACCTTTGCTGTTGAAAATACTCATTATATTTGGAGTAATTCAGATTAAAATAATTTTAGGCTGATTATAAAAATCCCTAAAACTTTCTAAGGTAAATGTACAACTGAAGTTTTCCTCTTTTAGCTTAGAATTTAAAAACATTTGCTGCTTTGCATCACAGGACCTCCCAGTGCAGTGCCCTCCAAAGAACTCCCTCTGCAAAAGGCAGAACAGAGGATGCACTTTGGCTGTATTTAAGGCTTCTTTTTCTTGGTTGTTGTTGCCAGGAGCTGGAATAACTTGTTCTGATGGCAGTACAGAAGTTTCTCAGGTTCATATGTAATCATCTGGGTCTAATATGATCCAGCTCAATTTCCAAGAAAAAAATCAGATCCTCAGACTACTTTTGTTCTGTTTTTATTACCAACTTGCTGTGTAAGGCATTTCTCAGCAACCTGGGCCATTTTCCCCTTGATTTGATAAAGGAACAGCTTGACATGCTTATAGGAACGCAGTACAGAAGTTTCTCAGGTTCATATGTAATCATCTGGGTCTAATATGATCCAGCTCAATTTCCAAGAAAAAAATCAGATCCTCAGACTACTTTTGTTCTGTTTTTATTACCAACTTGCTGTGTAAGGCATTTCTCAGCAACCTGGGCCATTTTCCCCTTGATTTGATAAAGGAACAGCTTGACATGCTTATAGGAACAAGTAGGGGTGATTTGATAAAGGAACAGCTTGACATGAAAATAGGAAGAAGTAGGGGTAAAAAAACCCACCTCAAAATGCAAAAGCATAGTCAGCTGGACAGTGTTTGTTCAGTATTGTCATGAACTTCATTATGCACAGCTGATTTCTCTAAGGATATGTCTTGCAGTTAATTTGAGATCTTGCCCAAATGTTCAGTGCTGTAATTGAGATTTTTGTTAGGGACAGGAATAAAAATGACATGTACACACAGCAGTTATCTAAATGGACAGATATTCCTTGACAACATTTCTTTCTGATAAACTATTTCAGAAAGAAACTATTAAAACTGAATTCTTGTGCAATTCAAGAGGGAGAGATGAAAATAGCTCTGTTATAGGTTTGATTTCTCTAGATTTACATTAGTGCTTAAATCAGTCTGATTTTTGCTTGGAGAAGGGGAACATCCTCCCTCTTTTCTGTAACTTTTTAAGTTTCAACAGCAGAAAACCATCCTCCCTTCTATCAACTCATAAAAGGAGGAGAAGAAACAAATAATTGTTCTTTGGATTGAGACAGTTGAGTGAGAAGGATTAAAAAGAAATCCTCAACCCTCTTATCTGCCATAAATGAGTAAAAAAAAAAAACAAATTAAACAACATGCTATAGAAGGCCCTGGGGAATAAATTAGGGTCAGCACCCTTGTGAATCATGGAGATAAAGAGGACACAGAGGGATGCAGGGCCACAACTTTCCCAACACAGTGAAAGCTTTGGGGGCTGAGAGGTGGGTGTTATGTTGCTTTTCAAAGGGTTCTTTGATGGGCTTCCTTTTAGGAAATAAGATGCTGAGACTCAAGTGATTTCTATTGCTGCCTTAATGACTCTCTTTAATTTTCTTGGTAAGTGCTTGAAATTTAAAACTGAGAGGGAGGGGGAACAGAAAGGGAGGTAGATGAACAAGATCAATGACTTTTAATTTTCTCTGATGTGTCTTTGGATAAAAAAAAATTAAATCTCCTGCAGCTGAATTTGTTAAAATAGGAATTGATACTGCTGTTCTTCATCCTGTGAGACTTTATTTACTAGAAGAGTAGAAAAGCTGTTTTTTCTTATTATGGCACGGGTTCTATTTTTAGTGTTATTTCCTAAAGAACCAGTACTAGAGGTATACTCATCTCTTCCTTTATCCCTCAGTGATTTGAGCCCATTGAGTGAGTTCAGCTCAGCTGGCAGAAGGGTCTCAGAAGCAATTAACTGCTGTGGATCTCACAGGAGTAGGTGGCCAGGTAGAAGTCACTGCGAGCACTTTTTTGAGAAAGAGGCTTTATGGAGAGCTCAGACCCCTTTCTGCTGTGAAAGAATCACCACACACAGAGCTCTTAGGAAGGCTTTAGTTGTCAGGAGAGTCTGCAATTGGAGCTGGAACCTTTTCAGACCTCAGGACAGCTGTCCACAAGGCCAGAGCACTCCAGCCCTCTGTAATTCTGCTGCTTGCAGGGCAGCCCCTGTGTTCTCTAGGGGTGCAGGTACTTTGTGTTTTCAGTTTTGCTGCAAGGCTTCTTGCTGTCCCTTTCTGTCAGCCTTGCTTTGTGCAGGTTGCTGCCAAAAATTCAAAGCAGGATTTGAAAGGAGGATGTTGACACACACGAAGCATCCAACTGTTGCAGTGAGATAGAGGGAGATTGGCTCAGCTGCCTGAAAGAGGAGAAACCACATTGGAACTGAGGGATTGATTTCCTGGCTCACCTGTGGCCTCCTCAATGCTCAAAGTAGTCTTGTGATCCTTGAGCCAGTGTTTCCCACAAGGAAAAACTTGCTAAGAGTACCAAACACCCTACGAGCCAAGGCCTGTGGTCAACCAGGGTTGAATTTGGGGATGCTCAGGACTTCTTAGCTCTGTTCTCCTAGTCCTGGCACTAGGGAAATGAGAAAGGCACAGGGTGGTGGCTCTGCTGCTGTGCTAACCCACTGCAGTGGCACAAGATCAGCACTGCCTTCTTCTCCACTGCTGAATCCTTCCAGCCAGAGTCAGATAAAACTCTGGAAAACACTGTGAAAACTTTGTCCTGTTATTCCTCGAGCCCAAAAGAAATAAAACTGTTGTGTAAATGGGTAAAATTCTCTGAGATGAGTGTCTGGGAAGGGATAAACTAATAAAAGTGTCTACCCTGAGGAGGAATACTTACCAGTTCTGAGGCTTTATAGGCTGGGGCATTTTGAACAGCACTTAAGCTAAATTGTCTGGTTTATAATAAGAGATGGTAAATCCCATCTTCCTCACAAATTAAGTCCATGCCCTGAAATATGTGAAGTAGTTAGCTTTTGAGTTGGGTCTTGTTAGGTCAATAATCAAATAATATCTTCATATCTTTTTTTTCATGTTTCAGAATAATTATGCTTCTCATCATAAATATTAATTTCTGCTCAATATGTATGTGCTCTAGAGTCCCTAGGTGTGAATAACAATATCTAATTGCAGAAAGTAGAATATTCATTAAATTCTTTCAGATAATCTTTAGCTGGGTGCACTAAGAGTCAGATATGTGCTAGCAGGAGGGTTTGCTGCAGAGCTGTGAATGTTTCTCAAAGTTTCCCTCTGGCCAGGAGGATATCCCAATGTACAGCTGCTGGCATGAAGGAAAAAAAATAGAAAAGGGCTTTGTATGGCCAAAAACACTTCCTATTGCTGTACCATTGCAGATAATGTTCTAAGTAGTTAACCCTACCTCCCTAACAACTGGATTAGTACCTTAAAAGCAATATTTTACAAAATCATTGCAAGTTCAGCAATGCTGAGATAATCACATTTAGGTTATGATAAACTGGTACTGTTCTGAAAATCATGTAATGTGGAGTTTTGCTTCTTTCTTTGTTATTACCCTAAACCTCCAGAAACTTTGCATATTATGGAAAGAGCAAGGTGAAGTGTGGACATCACTAGATCCACTCATTCACTTCTTAGCAAGAGATTAACATGCTAAAGTCAGTTTTATGAGGGTTTCCTAGGAAATAAAAGAGAGGTCCCAATGCCACCCCTTCCTCCAAGCCAGGATCAGCTGAGTGTATTGCTGCTGCCTGAAGTTTGATTTGGTATTATGATGCTGTGCCACTTTTTTTTGGTATCTATAGAAATATGCTATTTGAATTTCATTTGCAAATGAGAAATATGTCTACATAATTAATAGACCCAGTGTGTGATTTGCTTCTCTCTTTCTCAAGTTCAGCTTCCCACATAGAAAAACTTGTGATGAATCCTACAAATTCAGGCACTTCACAACCTCTCTTTTCAAACTTGGAAGGTTCTCCTCTGAAGCTCTGCAGGAAACTCCCTTTAAACCCCCAGTGTGTTCATCTTTGCTGAGTGGGTTAACTCTCACAACAGCCAAAAGCTGTTTATGACTTGGGAAACACAGAGCAGGCCAGGCAGGACATCCCAACCCAACTGCAGGGATCCAGAGGCAAACACCACTGCCTGCTCTGCACTGGGCAATCATGCCCAAATTTGTTGAACTGATACATCTTTAAGCAAGATTCACTGGTACATCATTTATCTGTTTTTTCTCCTAGAAGAAACATTAAAGAAAAAGCGATTCTTGTGTTGTATGTAACCCAGAAATAGATTAGTTTAAGGCATAGTGAACATAGTACAGGGAAATTTAACGAGAACATCTGCCAGCCTAGCTTGGGGTTTGGGTTTTTTCCCTCTTTCTTAAATATGCTGACAACAACAGTTACCTGATTTCAAATTGAGATGCATTATGAGCACCAGGCTGGTTATTCATCTTGACTAGTAATCCGTGTTTAACTCTCTTATTCTGTTCACTAAAGGCTTTGAATTTTTTTTCCATGCACCTTTTTCCTCAAATCCATACCTGAGTTTTGTCCTTTTTTTTTTTTTTGCTGTTTACTGCTGACTACTAGTGGCATCCAACTGGCTAATTGAGTCAGGTGATAGCATTTCTGCTTTCTGACTAAATGCCCCAAACTTTTTTTTTTTTTAACAAGGAGTTAGTGGTGAATTAGCAAACACTCTCGATCCCACAGGAATATCTCTGTTTGCATGAGAATATATTCATACAGGAACAGCCACTCCCCAACCATTTGTGCAAACAAAACATGTTCCCTTGAATATTCATGAACAACAAGGGGCACAAACACGGTTGAACCAAGCAGCTGCTCAGAATTCATACATCGGTTTTGTAAACACCGTTTGGCAGTGTTTGACCAGCTCTAGGTACTGCTGTCAGACAGGAGCACAAATGAGCTGAAATGTTGACAGTAGTAACAGCAGATTAAAAAAAATAAAAGTAATCAGTGATACATTTACATACTTACTAAATCTTGCTGTCTATAAAGGCCAACAATGGTAATGAGCCTCATTCAACTTTTTTTTCAGCTTTGATGATGAAACAGACTAACAGGAGAATTCATCTCATTTTCTAGGGCTAGTTTTGCTGTCTCATCTCTTCAAGTGTTTCCTTCATTATCTTATTTCCATTCTGCAGTCTTGAATGCTGGGATAAATTAGTTACTTGAAAATTGGTGCTGGATTAAATATTCTGCTCGATTCCCCCACTGGTGTCCCTTGTTTCCAGCAGTGAGCAGAATGATGCCCTAGGACTGGAAGTGGAGCATGTGGTGTTTGTAGCCTGTGCTGTCTCATCTGTCTCTTGCTCAGCTCCCCAGGATGAGGCTGTTCAGTTCAGAAGTGCCAGTATTTACCTGAAGAGAAGCAGAATGTGGCTTTTAATCAATGGGCAAAACTATCCAGGTTGGCGAAGAAAATGACAAGGAAAAACAAGTCTTTGAGGATTGTGATGAAAAAAAAGGGAGACAAGTTTTGAAGAGTAGCCTGGAAACTGTCCTCAATTAATTTTTTGAACTGCTGACTTCCCAAACCAATTTAGTCATTCATCCATGAAGCTAAAAAGACTGCTATGTCTAGGACAGTTGTAGAAGCTTCTTCTTTTTGGTTTTTTGGTGCTTTTAAATCTGCATGTAATCACTCTTCCTGCTGGGATGTTTTTTTGTGTATGTAAAAGTGCAAATTGAAAGTGTTTTCTGGGATTTCTGGAGCTGTAAGTGAAAAACAGTTTGAGATCTAAATTAAATTCGTTGCCCTAAATTGAGCAGCTCCTAATTTGTCTAGTATTGTAGAAACAGCAATAAAATTCAGTGTTGTTCCCTGTGGGATGTGACATGATTCAATAGATATGATGCTGACCCAAAGATGGGAAGGTCTGTGATTTAACAGTTGCTCTACAACCAATCTACTGTGTTGCTTTGTGGAAACTGTGGTTTCCACACACACACAAGAATAGGGAAAAAGAACTGTAATTCATTTTCCTGGGTTTATATGAAGCTGAATTCATCATATAATTCTTTTTCTCTGTGTGTATTTTCTAGAATAAGTGAAAGACAAGGCACTGTGTGCATCTCCCTTGTGATCCTTTGGGTTTTCTCCTGCCTTTCAATCAAGGAATCTGTGTTCAATAAGATAATGTTCTGGCTCTGTCCTGGCTGTCCAGCTCCTGTGGAGCACCCCAAATCTTTTGATGTTGCTCACTTACCATGTACTAATATTACAAAAGCAAAGCAGATGCAGGAGCTAACAAGTGGAAGATTGGGACAAAATAATACCATTAAGTTGCTTCTGCTCACACGGTTTGCCACATTAAGTAAACATTCCTGGGAATTATTCAGAAGAAGGTGGAATGCATTTGGAGAGAAAAAAAAAAAGGTGCATATTTGGCATAATGCAGCGAATTTCTCAGCTTTTGTGCCCCACTGAATGTAGATGAGATATTCATTTAAGAAGTTTACACTTCTGCATCCATTTTAATATCTGTTTCTAATAAATAGCTGTGACTGCAGTTTGGAAAGAGGAAGGTGATCTCCACAGCCCTTGGGCATTATCTGCTGCCAGCCAGATATGTTTTTAGCCTACTCTGTTTATATTGAAATGAGATGTTTGCCATGGAAACCTGGGGATACAATACACTCTCACATTCGGAAGGGCAGGGAAGCTTTGCAGAAACACCATGAATATACCACCTAATGCTTTTTCACTGAAATTATCTGCTCTAAATAGGCCTTCCTCCTATTTCTGATTGATGTGATGGGTATTGCTCTAACCACTCAGTTTGTGTGGAGAATGGGAACTCCCATCTATAAAACATTAGCTTTCTTGGAATCCTCTTTTCCCTCCAAATTACAGGGTTTTGTTGTGAAGGAAAAGCTTGAAAAATATTTTGAAGGAAGTGAATCTGTTTCTTATTGAGAGCAAGAAACATTTTTGTTTTTTATTTAGATTTTCCATGAGAAATTCCATAACAATAAAATACAAAACAATCAAAATTTTCCACTTGAAAAATATCAACATGAGATGGTTTTCCTTTGCCTTTATGTACTAGTGTATGTCAAGTAATTTTTTTAAACTGGGCTTTTACTTTGGATGGACCTGAACATTGTGGCACAATGTGATTCTGGTTTTAGAGTTCTGCTCACTGTTGTAGCCAAAAGCCACTAACTAGTAACTGGAAAATTGCTTCTCTTGAGGCCAGGCAAGGTGTGTGGATTCCAGCAGCCTCCTGAAAACAAATGCAGTGTTCTCTAGATCTGTTTGACAAAGTTACAGCACTTTACTCTTCCACCAAGGGGTTTCATCTGAGTGTTGTGGAGCCTGAGGCAGTGCTGGACATTGCTGCTTCCTTAGCTGAGCTCCTGAGCACAGAGGAATGAATTCCAGTGGTTGGCTTGGAACTTTTTGTGACTGAAACCACAGGTTACAGGGAGGAGTTTTTCAAGCCTTTGTGGCTTGAAGCAGCACTTGCACATATGTTAGAGTACAAACTGCAACAACAAACTATATAAAAAATGCCTTAGCAGCTAGAGGCTTGGACATGTTTTGCTGCAATCCATTAGAACATAAAACTGCACCAATCCCATCATTCTCTTTCTTCCCCTTCCACTTTATGTAGCAGCAAAACAAACTTCTGGAGGGCAGGGGGTGCTTAGTGAAAGAATATAGATTGAAACAACAGTAGCACACTTTTCTTCTTTTTTCTTTCCCTCATTTCCCTCCCCACTTCCCATATTTTTTTTGGCTGTGGCTGTCTGAGAGAGCCAGTCTGTGGAACCTACACTGGTGGGTTTTATGTTCTGGTGTCCTGTGGATATTGTGGAGCTGGAGAGACTCTTCTGTGAGCTGTGTGATGGGATTCCATCCCCTCCTGCACCCAGATGAGTTCTGCTGAGACACAGCCAGCTGTGCTTTGCCACAGGACTCTCCCACAAGCTGTGAGGATGCTGAGCTCAATAGCTGTGAGAAAACTCCTTTATCAGAGCTGGAACACGACCCCTTAACCCAGAGCCCTGGGAGATCACAGGAACCAGGCGACGCATAAAGACATCCCTCTGAGCACCTGTATCCACTCCTCTAGCTGCTGCTTCATACCTCACTTTTGAAATATTTTCTTTTACCAAGTATCTCAGTGAATGAAGGGGGAAACAGGGCTAGCTGCAGCCAAAATAGATGAATAAATTAAAGCAATAACTCTTCCAGAAAGCAGTTTAATAACCAGTGTGGCAGGCACTGCTGATGTTAAACCTGCTTTGAAGTCTGTTATGTAGTTAAACTGGGATTTCACATCAAAAAAAAATGTTATTTACATTTGCACACGCTAGCCCAGATTTTGTTAACAGCACTGGAAGATTAGATGTAAATGATGTGAGGCCAGTGATATAAATGCAACAGTCTGAAGACATTTCTCAAGGAGGCTATTACAAGACGGGGGGGGAAAAAAGTATTCAAATTCCTACCCATGTTCCTGTCATCCAAAGCATATTTCCAGATGCCAAAACAATCTCAGCTAGCAAAAGTGAAACTCATTTGCTCAAGCTTCACATTTGCTGAACTGGCCTAACAAGACACTGGAGACTTAAGTTTACATTTTTACAATGAAAATTAGACGGAATGATGCAAAGCCCTTCGTGATGTCTCTTCCCTTGATGTTTCTGCCTCTCTGCCATGGGGTGGGTTAATTGTAATACCTGCACCTTCCCCAAACTCTGGACTGCAGAGCTGTTCTGATTACTGCTAGGGGGGAACTAATTCCTGGAAGTATTGGGATTTTAAGAGAATAATGGGCAATGTATGGAGACTTCCACAATGTTTTCCCATTTCAAATCTTGGACCTGAATTGGGTAAGACAGATGTGCTTGGATTTCTTGTCTGTCCTGGACCTTTAGGTTAATGCATTTACTTGGGCCCAGGAACAGGTCTCAGATGAGGTATTTGATTTTAGGCTTTTAGATTTAAGAATCTATGTTAGGAATTCAGTCCTTCAAGGAGACATGGATATCTCACTGGTTTTGGAGGGAGTGTATGTTTTCATTGCAGATAGGCTGATTAGCAGCTGAAAAAAAGGTAGGATTTACCTCTGATCTCCAGAGGTAAATGTGCAAGTAGTTACACCATTTTTCTTCAAAGCCTTATAGATATATCTATTTGTTCTCATAAAGGACAGTGAAGATGAGTGGGGCCTTGGGTCATATTTTGACATGAAATCATTTTTATTTCAGTTCTAGGCAAGGTTTGGTGGCTTTCCCTTTGCCTACCATGAAAAGATCAAATAATAATATTGCTGCTTAAAATTAGACTTGCTCTTTTGCCTCCTCAGCTGCCACTTTCTAGACAACCAGGGGAGAGTTTCCATTCTGAAAACAGGTAGGATTTTCTGCAGGATTTTCTGCTTTTTAAGGCAAACCAGAATCTCGACCACTTTTGAACCACATACCTGATTCTTCATTCGAGACCAATTTCATGTAGAAAATAGTACAAGCCTAATCCTTCTCTCAATGGGAACAAAAAGGAAGGAAGGATCAGTTTGCTAAAGACAATTTAAGTCTTTTGCAAGTGAGAATCAAGTATACTGCCAGGAATGAAAATTAAAATGCAAAAATAACAGCATATTCTTAAAAATAAATAAATAAATGAGCCAATTGAGACCTTTTTAATGGGATTTTTAGGCAGTCTTCATCAATGAAGCTCCTTTGGGCTTCTCTAAGAGCCATGGGTCCCCAATGCCTCTGACAATCAAACCACTGCCTTTAACTTTTAAGCAACTGTCAGATGGTTTTTGTCTGACATTTGATTAAAATGAAAAAATAATCAGAAGGAATTTGTCACTCACTGATTATTTGAAAAATGAGCCTTTGTGTTTTATCCCAGCTTTAAGTGCCTAAAGTCACCTGTTGGATTGGCTGTTTGCTGTGTGTAAGGTGAAATCTGATATTTGAAGCACCTAAACAAATTAAATTTCTTATCTGTGAATTTGTGGGGGGGTTAGACTACTTTTTTTTTTAAATACACTTTCATTATCAGTGTATCTTTTTCCATTTTGGGGCCAGGTAGGTTTATAGCCCCACTCTACCCCTTAAAAATGTTTTTAAATCGGAAGACACAGCACAGTCCTCAATAAATACCTTGATTAAAATTCTGAAATGAAAGTTTCTTGCATACTTTATGAGGCCTTTGAATAGCATCAGATGAATAGCCCAGTGATTGATTCTGATCACAATCCACATATTAAAGGGTTTTGCAGCACTCTAGAATTCACATAGCCTTTCACAGGAGCTATGTGTGTATCTGTTCCCTGAAATGCTCATAAAGTCAGACCTTGGAAGCAGAGTTAGCCTGAATACAAAGAAGCAGACCACAAAAAATGTGTCTATTTGGGTCAGACTCATTCCATATTATACCAGAGTGAGTCTGACCTCACAAAATATGGAGGCAAAATAGAGGATTTTGTTCCAAATTTATTGGCAAGGCAACTCAAGCCAAATCACATATCACGTGTCCATATCTAAAACCCCAATGCTGTGTCACTGAACATAGCATCTGTGCCATCTGCATCAGTCAGTTCCCTAAAAACCAAGGATGGATGCCCATTCCTATAATTCTCCTTTTTGTTACATTGCTCATTTTACCCAATGTGGTACAGCCTCAATTTGTTAGTGGAAATTACCTGCAAAGTGGGGATCACTGATCCCTAATGGTTTGAGAGGCAAAGGTCTGATAGGCTTGGGATTTTCAACAGTTTCTACAAATATTAATGCCTGGTTCCCAGGCCGTGGGCATTAGACTTATACCAGACTTTTGAAAATGGCAGTTTCTTCTTCATTTCCTGTTTGTCAAACTGAATTTTCACCTTTTAATTGTCAAGAGTGGTGATGAGCTCAACCTTATTTACTGGACTCTAACTGTATATTGCAGCCATAACATTTTAATAGTTAGCATAAAACATAATGGTGGCTCAGCTATTTTCAGAAAGCAGCACATTGCAGGAGGGTCATCCATTTGATTAAACCAAAACATGGTTTAAACATTAATTTGCACGAGCTGCTACTGGCTGGAAAGCAGAGCAGCTGCCATGGAGCATTTTGATGGTATCTTTCTATGGCTGCTGCAGAGCTCCTGCTGACACTAAACCCTTGCTAGCTCAGCTGAGATGTCAGCCCCAGCACAGGTCAAATACCAGGTAATTCCTCTTGTAATTCCAAGGAATTATATTCCAAACTGGCTGGCCAAATCTAAAGCAATTGGATAATTAGAGACAGCATTAAATGGCAAGATGACCTATCCTACAAAGAGTAGAAATGGTCTTGTAAGTCCCTCTGAAATTAGGCTTGAGTCAAGTTCAGTGAGCTCAGAGCAATTAAAAGAACTCCAAGTTAGGCTTTCTGTGATGTAGTGTTACAGGTGCTGGACATTTGTAGTGGCATTTAGGAGGTGTTAGCACAAAAACTGACCTGCTGGAAAGTCTTCTTGATAGGACTAGGCTTGGAATGACTGCTTTAGGAAGAGAGGGACTAGGTTCCCCTACATGAACCATCCACCAGGCAGATGTAGAGTACTCAGTTAGTTACTGCCTTATGCTCCTTTTATAGTTGAAGGAGAGATTCATCTGACTGATTTTCAGTGTTTACTTAAGGATGAGAGAAATCCTAACCTAGAAATGCTTTTGTCTTTTCCTTGCCTGGATGGGACTGGGGACTATTTCAGGTCTTACCATCCAGTTTGAATCAGTTATTCATATTTGAAGAATATGAAAAGGTATGGGGAAATTTTAATTTCTACAGCATGAGCCAACATAATTTTTGTATTAATATGTGGCCATCAAGGGGAAGCAAATTATGTAGTGAAAGGAACATCATTCTGACTTTCTTCTTTCTTTGATTTCTTGTGACCATGATTTAGACTGGAAGGTCCCATACAGCAACACCCCTGGGAATTGTTTGCCTGGCTCAGGAGAAGAGAATATAACTTGCTTGTATAAGCAAAGAAAGAAATCATAACTCATTAGAAATCCTGACACTTGGTTAATGATGTTTCTCCTGTGCACTGTTGCCTCTGTGTGGCAGCTGAAATAAGTAGAGGGATGATTAAGCCCCTGCTATGGTGTTGCCACATCTACATGTCTGATTTCTGCCTTGGATCTCCTGTCACTATTCGATCCCTGCAGTGATTTCTTAGAGGAAAGGTTTTTTTAGCAGAAATAGCAAGAGCTCCTCGTGGCTTGTCTGCTGCAGCTGTATGGTGTGGCTGCTCGTGGTGCTGCTCCTGGGGTGCTCTCCTCATGTGCCTAAGCAATTATTTCTTCATCTATTGTTAATTCTAGGTTAAGGAAGGAATCTGGGGTTCAAAGTCAGATCTGTGTTCAGCTCAGCGTGTTTCATGGCAAAAGAGAAGAAAAGGGATAACAACACCACCCCCCTCATTTTCTGTTCACTGATGACACAAAACTGACAACTTTCAGAAATCTCCTATTGTCCATATGCACATTAGCATCTTTGCTGACTGTTCATCCACAGCAGATGCCTGGTGATATCCAAGCACATGTTAAATCTTGTCCTAAACCATCTTTTTGCTTGTTTGTTTGTTCTTCTTCACTTTACTTTGCAGTAAGTCTTACTGCATTTTTCCTTTCTGACACTTGAGGATTTATCAGCTTTAGCTAAGTGAGAGCAATACCATGGGTAAAGAGACCCACCAGTCATATTGATCCTCCACTTCTTCCCCTGTCACTCCCAGGGGATGATGACAAAATTGTAGCAAAATCAAATGGCAATTTACAATTGTCTTTTCAGAGCATTTCTGCCTCAGTCTTGTCTGAAACATTTTTAACTGCCCTAAATGCCAGGTTGCTTTCCTGGTTTGAAGTTATTCCTTTAATTTACCTAAATTGGGCATCTCACAAGGTGTTTATGTATCAAAACTAAAATCAAATCGGCACATTTTTCTTTAAAAAAATCAGAATTTGAGTGTTCTCAAGCCATATCAGTGTCTCTAACACAGGCTTGATGAAATGTAGCTGAAGGGAAACATATCCATGCAGAGGATCTCTGTCAAGGATAGTAATTTTCAGAGCAATGGGCATTCTCTGTAAATGTCTTACAAGAATTTAGATACATGGTAGAATCCTCTGTTAATCCACTGCTGACAACAAATCTCCTAACCATTGCTGCTGGCACCAAGAGCAGGTTGCTCTATGACACATCTTTCCAGGAAATGAACAGAAAGAAAATAAAAAAACCCCAAGAGATAGGATGTCAGAAATTAGGGACCTGAAAGAAACTGAATCCAGTTTCCTCTCATGTTAAGTAATTAAGTGAAAATGTTTCTCTGAAATCTCAGATTTCCTGGAAGCAAAACTGCTTCCTTGAAAACACTAGTGCTTCCCTGGAAATGGAGAGCACATGAGAATGGTATACAGTAATTTTTAATGCTTTTTTTCTTAGAAGCCAATGGCTCCTCTCTAACTCTAACTATGAACTTTCCCTGCTGCAGACTGTAAAAAACCAAATCTGGGGATTTGACTACTCCTTAGCTAGTTTCTCCCTCCCTATCATGAAATGGGTTTGAAAGCCAGGACAAATTATTTCATAATACTTCTTATCTCATGCTTTTTGAATCTTCTGGTTCAAATGTTTCATACATTCATCTAGTTTCTCTCAAGAAAAGACTAGAAAGTTAAGAAGTGGCTATCATTGACCACTTTTTTCCTTATTTCAGCTAATTTCTTACATTTTCATGTCTGCAGATCATGTAGTTTGAAAGAAGATCCAATATCACCTACCTGCAACAGCAATGAGTTGTCATGTCTTTAAATTCTCGAAGTTGCATCCCTTTATTTTTCAGTATGTTGTTAATATACATATAATGTATATTGTTTATCAGGGCAATAAGTCTGTCCCTGGAATATCTTCAAAGTTCAATGCATCCAGGTACTGGTTTATAAATAACAGATGTCTCTGGAGGTTTTAGGAGGGGAAGTTCAGTACCTTAAAATGTTGATGTGAATGTAAGGAGTTGTTGCCCTTAAACCAAATAATGCAATTCCTATCAGCTTATTTCTCTAAGTGTTTCTGTCAGGGCTTGTTCTCTGGCCACAAATCATGGCCTTTTTGCTTTAGGGACTTCAAAAACCTGGTGAAGTAATGTAGAATCAAATTCAATAGGTCTTAAGGAGCTTTAACCTGAGAATGGAAAAGTTTTCCTGGGGTGATATTCCTCCAGAACATAACATGAGTTGACAGAACTGCAGCTTTCTGTAGAGACAGACAATGAGGCTTCAATAATGCACAAGCACACTGACAGTTGCACATGGTGCAAGTGTTATAATTGTGCCTGATCACTGCAGTGTTTATACAGAATTATTTACTCGCTGTAAGAAAGAAATAACAAAAAAAAAAAATTTAAAAAAAAAATGAAGCAAAGTAAGTGTATTTCTCAGGGCTTTAATTTCCAGTATCCCCCATGTCTGTCACAAGAGCATTTTTTCACTCAGACTCTTTTTAAAACTATGATGTGATGTTGTTGTGTTCCTCTGTCAATCTGAAGCCTATAATCTGCAGTGTGAATTGGCCACTTGGTGCCTGCAGCAGATGGACCTCAGCATGCTCCTGCCAAGGAGTTAGCATGTGCACCAAGCTCTGCTCGTGTGGCTGCTGGTTCCTACCCAGAATGGCAAAACAGCTGTCTGTGAAGGACTTTTGCATCTGTCCTAACAAAATCTGCCAGCAGTCCTATAATTTGGAGCATGGTTTCTATCTGAGCGGTTTTAACATGCACAAAGCTGGAGTGATTCTATCTGAGCTCTGTGTGATTTACACCAGTTTATAGGAGAATAATCCTGCAGGATGGTGAGGGTTTGGGTCTGATGCATGTCCACCTAGCTGTGCTCTCAAAGGCACTGAAGAAGTGAGTGGTGGGGGAGTCAGATCTGTTTTGCTAACCATTCTAGAGTGGTTTCAGAAATTCTTGTCTCATTCACATGGTATAGGAATATAAAAACATTTGAGTGAAGATTTCAAGGGGATCACGTGCAGCCATAGCTGATACAGGGGGAAGGTGCATTCTCAGCAACTGGCAGGTCCTGGGAGGGAGAAAGCAGAGTATTCCTGTCCATTGATGCTTCTGGTGAGAAAGCTCCTTCAGTCACATACTCTGCACTTTTATATAAGCTACAGTCCTTGCTGCCTTGGCCTTCACCCTCATTCATGGAATTGGTTTCAACAATTACCCCCAGTTTTCCCTTGTAGGGCTTTTCTCTTAATGAATAAACATTGAAGAAGTCCTTCTGGAAAATATTTCTATTTCTCCATTGGATTGACCTAGCATTGTCTGTCTGACCTTTTGTTTCCTGTTACAAATAATCACTGAAACTTCCTCAGACATTATGAAATGACTGTAATAAAGGCACAGCTCTTGCCCTTTGGAAGAGACAAGAAACCAACCATTTCTGTCTGCTGCTGCATCTTGCCAGTGATGTTAAAAATGTGTTGGAACCTTTTCCACAATAAAAGTGGAAATAATTGCTCTATTCTGGATGGTTTTTTCCTTGTTGTTCTAGTGCTTTTACTCTCAAAGGCCAAATGGCATTTAGAATGATGAACGTTTTGCTTCCTCTTTCTTTTCCTAAAACACAGGGCAATAACACCTACTAGAGATCTCTGAGATGACCAAAAATGCATTTTCCTGTTCAGTTCTACATTCATTTTAAACAGCCCTTCATGGGATATTGAGCAAATTATAAAATTTTTTCTTTTTCTCTGATGGTACTCAGCCCTGTAGATTGGGAAACTGGGATTAGTAGTTTGTGGTAAAATCAAGTTACTATTGAGATCCATGGGATCCTGTTCTGTGGCACAGTTTGTCCCTCAGCAACACCCTGGACTCAATTTTTCCAAAACATTACATATGTTCTCATAGCAAATCTTTATGTTTAATAGGTGTTAGTAGTCATTAGGGTCCAAAAAGTTTAGGATGTCTTATTTTGTACCGTTTATTTGTACACATCTCTTATTTGGAAATCTCATCTGCTTTGCTTTGGTTATGTTCCCTGTCTCTGTAAATCTCCTGTCCTGGCTTTGACTTCAGATGACCATTAATGGCTCATATTAAAGTAGGGACTAGCTAAATGCATTGAAGCCACATCAATATGTTGTAGCTAATACAAACCACTTACAGAAAAAAAAAGTAACCTAAGGGTGCTATTAATTTTAGATTGAGAATACATCAAGGATGCTTTGGTTATGTTCCCTGTCTCTGTAAATCTCCTGTCCTGGCTTTGACTTCAGATGACCATTAATGGCTCATATTAAAGTAGGGACTAGCTAAATGCATTGAAGCCACATCAATATGTTGTAGCTAATACAAACCACTTACAGAAAAAAAAAGTAACCTAAGGGTGCTATTAATTTTAGATTGAGAATACATCAAGGAATGAAGGCTAATCCATTAAACTAGAATAGTTTTGCTATGATTCCAACATAAATTAGTGTCAGAAAAGTAAAGATATTAGCAGCAACTAAACAGTTTTACCAAGCTCAAGCCAAGGCTTGTGAGATGTCTTGCTCATTCTTGTGGGTCTGCAATTGTTTTTCTTGCTCCTCATACAAAATTAATCAGTAACACTGGAAATAATTCAGTTCTAGGCAAAAAAAAACCAAACCTCCTTTTGTGAGACTCCCCTGATGTCTACATTGAACTCATACAAAAACCCAGAACTAGGTTCAGCAAACACTGCAAAATTAGTAATAAAACAGGACTTTCTGACAGTTTTTTAACTACTGATGCTTTCTGAAGCAACAGGTGAAAACTATAGGCAGGAGTGTGACTTTTAAGTTGGAAATATCCTTTCCATTTTTGCTATTTATTATGCACTGCTTTTAACTATTAGAGTGCATCACATTCGAAGAGGTATATTTTGAATGTATGTCCCTGTATGTCTCTGCCTTTCTCTTTGAAGAGAGGAACTCACCTGCTCTGGGATTCTGCATCCACAGACCCTAAGCTTCACAAAAACACCTCCTGTTTCCCCTTTTTTTTTCAAGGAGAGATGTTTTCATAAGGAAGTCCATATTTTGAATATTTTCTCTTTCTTTTACTGGAGTATTTCTAGCTGTTTCCCTTCAATTCTGATGCTGCAGCATATTCAGGCATAGCTGGGATGAAGCTCCAAACAGTCAGTGCCTTTGCCTGGGCACAAAGGAAGCAGTTTCCTTGGCAACTGCAACACCAGAAAGGTCCCAAAACAGCACTTCCACCTGCCTGAGATTTCTTTTTAATTTAGGAGTTTGCACATCGGCTTTGCATGGAGAATTGGGTTCTGTCTTCAGGCTTTATTCATAACCTAAGTTGCTTACAGGAATAATGTAGTTTTTGCATATGAATTTATTCTTTGGACTGGGTGGCTCATTGGGAAGACTGTCGACTTACAGAGTGACAGTGGGTGCTGCAGTGGCATGTGGTGGGATTCAGGAAGGACATACAACACTTAAGCTACAAAAATTAAAGCACTGCATGGGAGAAAAGAATTCTGTCTAGAGAAGAATTAGTTTGCTCCTGTGTCTGTGTTAGAAATTACGAGATCAGGGAAACTGCCAGACTTGCAGAGATCTTTGGGTTTTACTAGATTTGTGAACTTTTAAGATGAAACAGCCAAAGGGAACGATATTGCATAAGGAAACAGCAAAAAAAGAGGTGCTGTGACAATATTAACCCAGGGCTGGGCTTTATTAACCTGTAATTACCCCAATTAACCCAGAGCCTGGGCTGCCCACCCCTCAGCCTCACTGCCAAGGGCCCAGAAGGATGGGCACTTCCATAAAGGAAGGCTCATTCCCAGTTCTGGGGTCACTCAGAGCCACTCTGGGCAGTTTTTAGATGGTGGAATTGAGATTGTTGTGGATTTAGCAGAGCTTAGCTCCCTTTAGCCCCGTGTGGGTGTGAGTGCCCACGGCTGCCACCCACACTGGGGGTGCCTGCAGGTCTGGGAGCTCCTTCCCCACAGCACAGGATGCTAAAAGCAAACCCTGCTGCTGGTTACTGGGGGGTTGAGCTTGCTGTGGAACCTCTGCTGTGGAAAGGGCTGGGAAGCAGCCAGAGGAAGGTCTGTTCCTGTGGCACCACAGCATGAACACCCTGTTGGGCCAGCACAGCCAGGGCAGGCACTGGGGGACAGTCCTGTGGCCTCAACACCCTGTGAGCAACAAGGACACAAACTAAAAATGTCATGAATGCTCTAGCAACAGGTCACAAGATCCTCCTCTCAGGAGGCTCACTCTGAACAGCAGTTCTGTTTCAACATGCAAATGTAATTTAAAGCCCAAACATGTTTACTCAGCCCTTAGCTCCCAGATGGCATCAAAATAGCCACATGTGAAAGGAACTGAGCCTGTGCTCTGCACCCTGGGTGCTATGGCAATGCATCCTTAAGGAGAAACAGCTGTGCCACAGTGTGGTACCAATTCCCCCATCAGGAGGGAACTGCAAGGGCTGCAGCAATGAGGGGCTGGGGCAGCCTGAGGGACCCAGGACATGAGCTGAGGGAGAGAAAGTGAAGGAAATAATCCTAAACTCCAAAAGCAGAGCACTAATTCCTGGGCAGCAAACCAGATAGTGATGAGCTAGACATAGGGGACAAAGGTGAAGCCTGGAACCAATGTTTCTTGCAGACAGCTGTTCCTCACAGGTATGTTACTGCCTTTCACATTTATATTTCATTTAGTTTTGTAAGATTGTCCTGCCAGTTTTTCCTCAGCTTTGACCAGGGCTGTGGCTCAGTGTGTCTGGTGATACCTGCTCTGCCATGAAGTGTTTGAGATTTGTGTGCACAAAAGGGCTTCTTTTGTGCTTGTGTGGACTAAATCTTACCAGGATGTGTTGAGAGAGAAAGCTGCTATCATTTTACTCTGCTTTTGGTATAAGGCTCTTTCTCTAGCTTGTTGCACTTCCTTACAGGTCTCTGCTCCTGTGAACTGGCTGTCCCAAGACTATTCTCCTGTATAGATTCTATGTCACCCTCAGATTCATCAGTGCCCAATTTCATAAACACTCACACTTTTTGCTGTTGTTTTGTTGTGGTGAGGTTTCCTTGTCTTTGTGCAGCACCTGGACATTCAGATGCTAAGTAAAGGAATTTTCAGCCACTGCTTTTAACAAAGGGAAATAAAACCAGGAATCACGTTCTACTGCTTTGTCAAAGTTGTATTTATGTTACAAATCCCCACCTCATATATCCCTTTTCATGCCCTGCAGCTGGGGAGGGGCTGTTTGTGCTATTTAGCTGTGTGTATTGCAGTCAGAACAGACAGGTAACCCCTCCAGCAGCTGCTATTTAGCTGTGTGTATTGCAGTCAGAGCAGACAGGTAACCCCTCCAGCAGCAGCTATGGTCAGTGCAGCAGAGGTGTAGGTGCTAACCAAAGCACTGAAGGTGATAACTAAAGCTTAGCAGTGTGACTGTCCCTCTACCAGCCCAGTTCCCAGTAGCCAATTAATACTGCTTGAACTTGAATGATGAGACTCAAAGTGTAGTTCTGTGCTTAACAGAGAGAAGAAAAATTCTTCAAAGCTGCAGCAGCTCTTTCAATCCTTCTTTGACAGAACTCTTTTAATATGATGCTCTTGTCTCCCTGGCAGAGAAGGATCCTGCTAGCATGGAGGTATATGTAGTGTTGTTCAGAGACTTTGTGATCTTGGTTCTGTTGCTATTATGCCAATAATTAATATGTTGCTTACTTGGTAACACTTCACAACATAACTGGTTTTGCTGTGAATGAAATAAAGTCAACCCCAGACGTAGGTTTCCACAGCCTCCAGATTTAAGTGTGGCTAGCAGGGAGGAGAAATTTCTTGTCTTTTCCAAGCCTGTGCTAGGAGAATGACTATAATACCCAGTGGAACTGCTCTGTCAACAGAGAAAAACCAGTGAAAAGAAGTTTTCAGGTACAGGAGATGGAGCTATGTCTGCTTTCCAAAGCACTAGCCTGATTAGCCTCTCCCTTCCTGGTCACCTATGTAACAGCATTTATTATTTTCATATCATGCTTTGGTGAAACTTGTGAGTCCTCAAGCTAAATACCAGCATATGTGATCTCTAAGCATTAATGTTTCCCTCTGGTTTACATGTCACTAAGATACTGCAAACCTCCTGGGTTGTTGGGCTATATATATGTGAGAGAATAAATCAAAGAAAATAAACTGTGCAACAGCAATGTAATGAAGAATCAGGTAATGATCAGCCTAATGGGAGGGTCAGAGACACAGCCCAATAAATAAAGGGGAGAAGGAAGTGTCCCTGTCAGCTAATATGAGCACATGCTGTTATGTGTTTACCAGCTGAGCCCTGCACAGCTGGGGGGGTCAGAAGGGTCTGTGTGCTATTGCTGGCTCTGCCAAGGGTGAGAGTCATCAGCTGCAGCTCCCAGTGCTCTGCTGCTCTGGCAGTCAGGCCCCTGTCTCCCCTCTCAGAGGGAAACTCAGAGTGCCCTTCATATGCTTTCCCTCCTAGGCTGACTGCAGGTACTCTTAGCTGCCACATTTTCTTGCTTGGGCAACTTCTCTGGCATAGATCACCCTACAGACTTTCTGTTTTATAGAAAGGGACCATATCATGTTTCTGCATACTCAGGACCTTCAAAGGAAACCACTAGATTAATGGTAATCATCTCAGTATTGGGGGCACCATCTTCATGCTGCAAATGTGAAGGTGAGACGCAAAAATGATTTGGCAGGAGGAATGAACGTAATGATTTATTTTGTTTTGAGGTTTTAAAATTTTTTTTGGCAGTGTCTGAGCTTTAACCATGCTAGTGATTCTCTACTCTGTGAAGAGCATGCCTAGGAAGTCTTGTGAAACCACTTGCTTTGGATCATGTACTCACAACCCACTTGTCAGTGCCATGCAGCAGAAAGGCAGGAATAGTGTATTTTTAAACCATGAAGAAAAATTTTGTGGAAATATAGAAAGCTCTTGAAAACAAATCTGTTATAAAGAAGTAAAAGCCACTAAATCAATGCTGTGCTCCTCTACTTAGTAATTTCTGTATATCTTGTACTGATACAGAGATAAATATGATTTTAAAAGCCAACAGATTCATGGGCATTGTGTGACAACCCAAAATATCTGTATATTACAAAAAGATAATCAACAGATCAATAAGCCTGTCTGAAACAGTTGTCTTGTGCAGCAGTATTGAATTTTATTTTTGCCCCAGTCAGTGTTTTCTGAAGGGATGATTTTCCAGCAAAGCAGAGTTGTGGCATAACCAGTTGCTGGGCCACTGCATTTTATGCCTGAGGAAGAAGAAAGATCTGGTCTGGTTGTATCTCCTAATTAGCAGGGAACTTGATCTGGTTCCAGAGCTTATTCATAGGAGGCCAACCAGGCTGTCTGAATGGAGAAATGACACATCTCAAATAACCTTGGATCCAAACCATGCTTCTAGTGCCCCTGGTCTCCCCTGGCCTCAGCTGCACTGAAGGAAAGCTGCACCATATGGTGCAGAAGTGCTGTGGAGAAAAGGTGTCAGCTGATGGCTGAGAAATACTTTTTAATTCTGGCTCTAGACATGAGGAAATCGAGGGGAGGGTGCAGTCCTTTAGCTCTGGCTTCATTGTTACACGTTTTCCCCTTTGGATCTCTTCTTTCCATCCTTAAAAAGCAGCCAAGGAGGCAGAGGACAGATTAGCACATGCAGTTGCTGATTGCTTGGGTTCATTAGAAAATGCCTGTGCTGTAACCCGCAGCGATTTGCCCATGCAATGCCATCGCCTGCAATGTTGCAGAGTTGATAGAAATCCAAGCAGTGTTGACTTTGAGTCTCTTTTTAACACTGATACCTCATTTAAATAAATGCCAGATGGGACAGAGGCAGTTTGTCTGGGTAATTAGTGATCCCCACTTGCACAATGCTGTGCTCTTGCTTCAGTAAAGATATGCATGGGAGCATCCAACATCTGGGATGCTCCAACAGAGAGGTTAGGCAATACCAGACAAAGCGAGGACAGAGGGGAAAAGATGGTTCACCCCATGCCTGGGAGTTTGGTAAAGTCTGAAGAAGCTTTTGAATGTCTAGGAATAATTAAAAATTAATGCAGAAAATATACATGCCAAAATTGCACTTCAGTGTGAAATTTGAAGTGGCTTTGCAAACACCAAAAGGTGTGGCAGGCAACTTCTGGTGGCTTTATTTTATAGCAGTAGAAATGGAAAAGGGAGTGCCACATAAATTGAGAAAGGACATTTAATTAGTAAAAATCCGACTAGTAACAAATCAGTCCAACTAATGTATTTTAGATTTCCTACTTGGAGACATCAACTATCATTGAAATTTCATTAAACATGACTAGTTTAATTATTTTGTCCTTACTGAAGAGTGCTAATTAACTTGGCTATGATAAATATGCATCTGAATATCATTTTTAAATCCCTACAGATCCTAATTATTCTTAAAGACTGAGGTGTAGGCCCTGCTATAATAATTCTTTTTTTAAAGTAAAGATTTCTTCAAGGGTACCAGTGATTTCAAAGGTGAGTAATTTTTTTTCTTCTGAAAAAAAAAAGAGGCAATTTTTGATCAAAATCTGAGGTGAAATTATGAGGGCTCTGAAAATAACCTTGAAGTGTGTGACTTGTTCCTAGCCATGGGTTCTGCCTATGAATTGAAGCCAAATGAAAATCTGCAAAGGGGGATTGGTTAACTGCTAACCATTGTAGCAGCTTTGAATACGTAATCAGTGTGTGTGTAAGAATAGCATTACTTACACTTGAGGGTAAAAAGCAAAGATATGGCAAATCGTCTTAAGCATCCATCAGGCCTTAATTTGGGGCCATTGTCTTGTAATCACAACCTCCTCCAGAATCACTTTGCAATCCTGCATACCTGGTGTTTCTGGTGACTTGGAGTTCATGATCTCCCTAACTGTTGACTAGATTTGTGTCTCTATTGAAGACTGAGTTGAGAGGGGAAAAAAGAGCTTGCTCTGAAAACTTTTTATTTTAATCATCTCTTTGGGTTCACTACCTACAAAACTTTTAGTAGAACAAAGGTTTTTGCATTGACATAGATGTGCTGTTGATACTGTTGGGTTGTCTGTTCTACAGTTTCCTTTCTTGGCTTCTTGACAAGAGTAATCATAAGTTAAAGTAGATGCAATTCCTTGATGTAAGAATGAAGTTAAGGTGTGCTAATTAAAAATTGAGTCAGTATCGGTGTACAAAGGTGTTTTACAGATTTGCTGGGGATTTTTGTGACTCAAATCTCTTCATGTCAGGGTATGTTCCTTTCTAATCCTTGACCCTGTCAGCTAATCAAACAAAAGCATGCCTGTCTTCTAATTACCAAAATAATTTCCCTTGTGGATACAGATGTTCCTATAAATCTAAGATAAACATTAGTGCAATTAGAGTGTAGTTCAAGTTTCTGAAATTTACTTTGGAATACCAAAATGCCATAGTATTAAGTGTTTAAGGAACTGTTACTCAGTCATTCAAATGATTCATGCTTTTTTTCTTTTTGGTAGTAAAAAGGAGTGTTTTACATACATTTTAGCATCAATACTAAACCCAATGCTTTGGCCACATTGTGGCCAGGAAATACTCTCTGTCCTCGAACGAGATAATTATAAGCTGAAAATATAAGATGACTCTGATTTTTTTTGTCAATGATCTATCACTAGAGCCTCTTAAAGTTGCAATAATACAAGGGACATGAAAAGCAAAAAGGATATAAGTGCCCTGACTTACAATGGTAATGAGTCCAACAGTTTGCTGGAGTAGCTGTAAATCAAATGTACTGTAGCTATAAAAAGCCCATAAGACATTTGGATGTGATCCTGGACTGCTGCTGCAATACAGGAGCTGTGCATACAAATGAGGAGTCAGCCAGATTGTATTCTGGGGAGGACTGCAGTGTTGAAACTGGAAAGGTGATAATAGGGAGTTGTTTTTGGAAAACTACCCAGGCTGAGCTTCCTTGTGTTGGCACCAGTGTAGGGCAATTACACCTGGGACAGCATCAGTATCAGTTAAATAGAGGAAATGCAATAAGGAAGGAATATGTGATCATTAGGATCATGAATGATATTGAATTCCACATATTAGAGCACTGTATATTTTAGTTTCAATTTAACCCGATTTTCCCCCCTTATTATTTATTTCACTTTGTGTTTTATTACTTTTAACCTTTTTTTCTTTCTCAAGGTCTAGCTAATGCTTATGACACTTTCTCCTGCATACTGAGCTTAACAGAATTGTTTAAACAAAGAAAGCTGTTGGAGTAGACATTCAAAAATCAATGTGCTGTATATAACACAGGACAGAAAATGATGGGAAATGGACAGGATTGCTAGAAGTTCATCTGAAAAATTCTTTCAGGAAAAATATTACTATAGATTAAGATAACATCTGGGACTCAAAAGGACCTGCATTCAGTTCCCAACCTTGTCATGTCTTTGTTCTCCAGCTGTAAAAGCAGAAAAGCCTTCACTCCTCTCCCCCAATTCCTACATACACCTTCTCTAAGCCTTTAATCATTTTTAAGTGGGGTCTGGTTTTCACAGTGTGGTGCACTTTAATTAGCATTCTGATTGCATCTGGAGTCTAGGTGTTAATTCCAGTGTTTGTATTATTATGACAGCATTTAGTATTGCCACTTGTTATGGTAATATTAATGGATTTTCTCACCTGAGCAGTGTGCTGGGATAAGGCTGGGGTTGTACCTAGTCTTGTCTGGGGTGAGCTGTGCCATGGTGGCTGCAGGCTGGATAGAGTGGGGAAAATGTGTAAATACAGAGCATGGTGGCTCCTAGAAAATTTTTCCTGTTTTTTTCTCTTGTCTGGTTTTAGAAGTTGTCACGAAGGTGGAAATTCCCACTCTCCATCCAGAACCCACCCAACCTTTGCTGATTATTTTTTCAACACATGCAGACCAACTAACAGAGCCATTTCAAACTGTTGCAAGAGAGTGTTCAATTCATAGATTAGTATGTCCAAAAGTAATTGTTGGAACGTGTTCCTGTTGTATCAGGTAATGTGAGACTAATTTGATTTAACCATGAAGCCTCCCTTTTCCTGCAGTGCTGCTTTTGAATCTTTTTAACTTCTCACATTTGGAAAATGCCAGTAGACAAAAGCTTGCACTTTTGAGTAGGACATGTGAAAATATCAGGTGTAATATGTAGGTGATAAATCTGCTGGGGTATTTTACAGCTTTATTGATTTTTGTCTGGTGATATTTCTGTCAGGAAGAGACACCTAATCCAACTTAAAGTGGTGTTACATATAGCCTTAGCAAAAAATAATTACAAACTCCTTATCTGCAGTAAGTATATTTATGTACTATGCTCTGCAGTTTGGGTTCTGTTCTCTTTGTTCTGTTGGAGGGCTGAAATACCACTGTGTGCCCCAGAGGCTGAGGGAATGGTATGGGTATGTTGATGTGCTCTTTATTGGTATGTTTATTATTTGCCCTTTCCATATTGGTGGCCCCATCGTGATTAATGGGAGCTATGTGCATTAACCCCACAAAACACTAATTCCCAGATGAGTAGAATATCCCAGAACTGACATCAGAGAGCCAAATCCCCCTCGTAAGCATCTTTTCTAGACATCCTTATTGATTTCCTCACGTTTGGTGGAGTCAGAAGAGATCTGAGATCTAGCCAACATGAGAGTGGAACATCCCAGGGGAAGATAAACTCTCCAAATCGTGTGACATGCTTCCAGGGAAAGTCCTCCTCAGGCTTTCATTAACTCTCTAATACTGGCTCCAGCTTGCCCAGGCTGGCAGGTAACAACAAGGTTTTCCCTCCACACTTTGTTTTCTTGTAACACTGGTGAGTGTTGTTGGTACCTGATGGATGCTGAGCCAATGCCACCAGCTCACAAGAGCATGTCACAGTTACTTTTTCTTATGAACCAGTCAGTGCCAGCAGCTGTGCAGGGAACAGGTGACTCGAGTGAGTGCAGTGGTAGTGCAGGTCAGGATCCTCTCAGGTTTGATGCTGGGTAAAAGCAGGCAGAGCTGATATCTAGAAGCCAATATAGTGGAAATATCAAGTTCATTAATTCCATTCTTTCTACCACACAGCTTGTTTTTTTGCTTATGATTAGTGGAAAGCAGCTGATTGGCTCTTACAATTAGACAAGCTCTAATTCAACCTGTGTTGCATCTGGCAGAGTGTTTTCTTCCAGCTGGGTATTCTTTAAAAGAAAATATAGGCTTCTCTTTTTTTTTCTTCAAATTCCATTGATATTATTTACTACTTGAAATACTGTTACTCTCCTGGGCCTCCTTATTTCCATGCCAGAGCTAGTTGGCAAGGATGGATACCTGTCATGACTTAACACACACATCAAAATAAATTGAAATGGGAACTTTGCCATTTGTCAGTAACGGAAACTACTGAACACAGAGGCATTCTCATCGACAGCTTAAAAAAACAGGGGGAAAAAAGAAAGCTCTCATCTGCTAGAGAACATAAAAGAAAGTAGTATTAAAAATGTTGAAGCTCCATCCTTCTTGCTGTCGTTTCTGAAGTGGGCTGGAACGGGAGCTGGCCCTGGCTCAGCAGTGGTGTTGGATACAGGCAGAGGGACCAGAGCCAGCACAGTGTGAGCCTGACTGCTGCACACCCTGCCACCATGGCTTGCTCACTGGAGCTGCTCTGTGTGTGCTCATGTCAGGGTACTGCCTGCCAAATCCTCCTGTCTCAGAAATACTGATTCCTCCTCCAGACTGAACCTTCTGTGTATGTGAGCAAAACTAATGAGAGAAATTAAGGGAGCAGCAGCATTGCTGCTTTGTAATGTCCTTATTCAAATTCCTTTCACAGTCTTTCTGCAAACTAAATAACCAGGAGGGAATCTTTTGGGCAGTTACATATAAACTATCACTGAGAGGCTCTACTGGTGTTCTGTTTGCAGTGCTGATCATAAGGAGGAGAAACCAAAATGGTATTAGGACTACCATATTACTCTATAACTGGCATAAGATGATATGTTGTGAGCAAATAGAATTAATGTGTTTAAATCCTGGAAAATATGGCAAATGTGTTCTAAAGAGGAAAATCTAGATCAGCAAGGGAAAATGAGAAAGAAGGGAGAGAAATCACAGAATGGTTTGAGTTGAAGGGATCTTAAAGTTCATAGTTCCAACCCTCTGTCATGGGCAGGGACAACTTTTCACTAGGTAGTGTTTATCCTAGATAATAAGCCACTTTAGGGAAAAAAATATCTTCAGAGAGGCCTGTTACACACAGAAACAGTATAAAAGCATGAAAATACACATTAATGTAACAGATATGCATAGACAGAGAGCAAATATTCAAAAAATGTTAATCTACTGTTTGTGCATTTTCTGAAGTGAGCTGAATGTTGATGAAAACTGGAACATCAATCTAGGTGGGAAACATATGAGAGAAGGAAAAATGCAATGCATTTATCCCATTTATCTGAAATCTGCTAATGATAGTGGGTGGTTCTCCCTGAGATGCTGTTGGTAAAAAAAAAGGAAGTAGCAAAATGATTTTGTATGAGTGAGTTGCAGTGTTAGATTCAGGACCTCTCTCTCTCTCTCAGCTATGTGCAGGATACAGAGAGCCACTCCCCACTTAAACCTTTGGTTGCAAGGATGAGGGCATCTCTGGGGCAAACACCTTCAGTCACAACTTACTGTGCTTTACATAAAATCCCTGGCTGAATTCCCAGGCATCACATTAAATGTTTATCAAAGATGATCTGTCACTGCAGTATTTGTGTGGTCCTAAGGCTGGAAAAGTGGCTCTTGTTGTGTTGAATATTCTCGAGTCCTTGAAGAAGAGAAGCATTATCAGCTCTTTTTTTTAATTGATGAAGGATCTGCAATGTTCCTTGAGTTGAGGTTCCCTAAAACACACAGCCCACAAATGAATCTGATTATTGCAATGCCTAATATTGGGCACAACTCTGGACTTGGCTCTAGTTCCTCTCATCAGGATGGAGGGAGTGATATACTACACGTGGGATGAACTCAGCATCTTGGTGTGGAACTGCTGAGCAGTGTGCCCAAAATGTGACCCAGAGGTGGAATACTGATGTGCTGCTAATGGCAGCAATAGGTAGAGTTTCTCAGTTTCCCAGAGGAAGGGAACCTTGATTTTTGCCCAGGAAATACCCAATTTCAAGCTATGCATGCAGCCAGGTTGTGATGTGTGCTAGCAGTTTTCAGAACTGAGGAGGTTTTTGCTGAAAAACAGAGCCCTCTTCTGTTAGCTGGCACTAAAGCAAGAGATCATACCTTGTGCCTCAGCAATTAGATGGAAACATATTCACAAGCACTGAGAAGTCATCCATCATCGGGAAATGATGCACATCTACTCTAATGCATGGTAGTAGTTCTATTATTTATCCATTAGCTGCTCCAAGATTCTAACCCTTTCCCTCAGAATTTGATGCCACTATTTTCGGTGTTGCTCTTTGTTTTTGCAAGAAGCTCAAACTCTGCCTGTCCCTTTTATGAATTTGAATTGTTAATGTGAACATTTGAGCTCATTATAACTCTGAAATGTTTCCTTTGTTACCAGTAACTGACAAACCTTCGTACACTGCTCAAAAAAACACTAAGTGCTATTTCTAGGATTGTGTTTTCCTCACTGCTATGCACAACAATATGCTGTTGCCTCCACTAATGAAGCTTTCCTTTAATGAACACAATTAGGGCTAGGCAAACAATGCAAAAATATTTTTCTATGAATATTCATCTCGAGTCTTAAATTAATTCCCTTCAGTTATGTTTGCACTCATTCATTGTCCTCTTTTAGTGAAATTTTCCAAGATTCAATCTTTGATGCTTGAGTAATGAGGAAGGAAATTAAGTTTCAGCTCAGGGGTTATGGTTCTAATCTCTAACTTGTTATTTCCTATCTACTTGCATTTCTGCAAGAATAGCTGGGTGGGGAAGTAGTATTGGACAAGATTTGTGCATCTGGCCACTGGCACAGTAAGTTTGGAGGTGAGACCCAGTAACACAGAGCCAAGAGCAGGAATTTCTGGAGAAGAAAAGGTAGTGAAGAGGTAGGTTCAGCTGGTTACTCCAAGGGGGGAACAGCAGCTGCTGAGGACAAGTTTCTGTAAAGGTGATGCTTTTCCCTTTTTCCTTTTCCTTTCCTTTTAGGAACCTCAGGTGCTGTCACTGCTGAGCAGACCCCTGATCAATGCAGACATACACACAGCACAGTACTTGAGATTTCAGCATTTCAATAACAAAATAAAACTTAAGACTTCTGAGAAATGCCACGGAGTAATCCCAGACAGCGAAGAAAGCTGAGGGGTTAATGATCTGGTTTTAGATGTTTTCCTGAAGAGAAAAGCAGCAGCAATTAAATCAATTATAAACTCTTTGCTAAATTCTAATTACATTTAGCAGTGTGGAAGAGCACAGAGCCTCAGCTGAGGATTGCAAGTGAGTTGTGGAACCTTTCATGTATACAGAGCGTTGGTGCAGACATCTCCTGTGGGAGCATCTGGAGGCTCAGCTCATGTCACAGCTGCTTGGTGGTCCTTGGGAAACCTCCAGCCAGGCTGCAGTGAGTGAGGATCTGTCTGCATTGGGGCAGAGGCAACTGCTGGAGCTGATGTTAGTGCTCAGATTCTAAAGGGATCTCCAAATGAGGCAGATGATGCATTCCTATAATTTCTGGATAACTTTCTCCTCCTCTTGTTCTCTTCTAAAAAGAACAAATCACAGCTTCAGTGTTAAATTTCCATGAAATTTTGATGGAGAAATAGGTTTTCTTTTCAGTTCTCTCTCCCTAATTTCCCTCAAGAATTTGCTGTTCCTAAATTTTATCCTAGGCTGGTCAGGCTTCCTTATCAAGAGGAATCTAAACTCCCTTCATGCCTGTTCTGTAAGAGTTCAGTGGTTAAATCAGAAAATGAATAGATACAGTAATCAAGATTAGGACAAGAGGCTTCCTGGCCAGTTCCTCTAGCATGTTTCATACAGACAATTTTAAAAAAAGCAAAACCATCAAACATTTTCAAGGAAAGGGGTCACTGATTGATGCCCTAAACAGTTCCATTTTTGGAGTCTGAGGGTTTGGGACAGGGAGGAATATTGAAAGATAAATGTGAAGACTTAGCCATAAATACAGAGGGCTGTTATCTTGAGGGCTTTAGGAATTAAAGCTTAAAGCCCAACCAGCTGATGTATAAGCCAGGTGTGTAAAAGCAGATTATTATGCATTTCATATAGAAATCTCCCACAAGGTCATTTCAAGTTATAAACCATTTAGGGCTTTTCATTCCTACATCATTTCTTCCAGTCCTTGAATTCAGAGACATTCAATACGTATGACATGAGAAAAAGGCCTTTTATTTTGCACAGTGTGGTAACTGAGCAGAAATAGAGGAGCCTCCATGGAGCAAAGCTTGAGATAGTTTGAGATTTCAAGGTAAACAGCTGTAGAAATCCTCTTATTGCAGAGAAATTATTAAAATTAAAAAGCCCCAATGTATTCAAAGGACACTGTTTAATATCCTGGTGTTTGGCTGTGGCTAAACTAGCCACTTCCTTTTTGTTTTGTTCATTATCTACCTAGGTGGAAGCATGTCTATAAATCAAAAAGACTGTTGTAATCACTTTTAAATGTTACTTGGATTGCAACCTTGGCACAATGTGGCTTAATGTTAAAAGCTGCTGCACTGTGCTCTCTCCTTGGTGAGCTGATTGCAGGGTGACACCTGAATTCTGCTCAAGGTGTAATAGTTATGAGCCCATATGTTGGATATGGTGTTGAGAGCAGTGGAAGAATAGCTTAATTTCCTCTTTGCTCATATCAATCAAATATTTTTGCTAGGGGCACCAGGAGAGGAGACTGTAGTGCAGCTGGAGAGGGGATGCTGGAAGTGGCAAGAGGAGTGCTGTGGAAGAGGGAGAGAAACTGTCTACACCTGTGGGCCTGAATATAGTGGAGGCTTAAGGATTTGTTCCTGTTCATTCCTGTTCAAGAGAGTTGTTTAGGAATGCAGATGATGTCACCTGAAATGCAGTGGCTGTGCAGTTAAAGCTGCTCCCCAGGAAAGGCCCAGCTGGCAGGTCTTGGGGCTGCAGGGGTGCTGCCTTCTGTCCCTCCTCTGAGACTCTCTCACTCCCCATCAGACTGCTAGAAAACCCAGAGAAACTCAAATCTCCCATTATCCCTCCTTGCCTTGCTGCCTTGGAACTGGTTGCTGAAATCCTTACAGTCTTGCCTAGTTAATGTTACTAAGTTGTATCTGGTACCTGTAGACATAAAACCAGTCATCACCTTCAGCACCATTTGCAGAGCTTGTTTGTTTGTATTTGGTGGGAAAGGTGGTGTGTACTTTGGTGCAAAAATAAGGCACGAGGTTCCCCATTGACTAAAGCTTGCAAGAAAGTCATAGTGGTTGATAAGAATTCCTTTCTTTGAATGAGTTCTGCTTCTTCTCTGTTAGTTCTGACTCTGTTTCCCACTGGCTTCTTGTATGTCAGTGTCTAATAAATGCTTTCCAAGGGATTTTTCCAAATGGTCTTCCAAGGTCCAGGTTGAATACTTAGAATTAGATTGTCTTATTGTAAAATACTGAGTATTTGTATTAATATATCTTCTTTATTTTCTCCCCTTTGGTTCCCATTTAAGGATTTTTGTCCTAGTCAGCCTTTCCACTTAGCATCAGCTCATTGTCAGAGGGCCAATATTGAAGCCTCTACTTGAGGCAGTTCAGTAATAATCAGTGGGGAAAAAAGAAGTGGTTGACAAAATGCACTTGAGCAGAAAGGGTTTTCCTTGAGATTTGCTTTTAAATAAAAGCTGCAGCAAACTCATTGCTAGATCAGCAGCTGCTCTGAATTATGTTCCAGGAAAAAATGACTTTCTAGAGAGTCCTTGTTGCCATAATAGAAAATCTTTAAGAAACAGACACATATAGGCAGTTTGTCATATAGGAAATACATATTTGACTTTGAGAAACTCCAAGGGTTTGTATTGTGTTAATTACAAAAGCAAAAGGAGAGGATCATGGGTGCCCTGATAACACTCTGCTCCAACTGAGAACTTCTCTTGGAGCATGACCACCAAGATTCAGAAGCTACAATTACTTTTTCCTGTGCTTTGCTATAGCAGGGTCTGAGGCTGCTGCTGCTGGGCACTATTGAACAGCTCCTCTTACCCCTTTCCAGCAGAGTGGGTTTAGACTGTTGATTTTATGAATTGCCTTTCCCTTTGTCACTGCTGCATCATGCTGGATGGTTTGTTTGAAAGGAAAAATAATCAACCAGCCTGGCACAGTGATGCTGCAAAGATTTGTTCCACAAATTATAACAACCAGTTTCCTGTCTTTGACATATAATATCAAAATATGCAAGGCATTAGCTACTAATTACTGCTTTTTTTTTTTTTTTTAATCCTTCAGCAAAAGATGTGAGCTGTGTCTGTTGTATAACTTTAGTATATAACTACTATGGTAGTTTTTATATGTCCAAGTCATCATTTTTGTGTTCCTCTTTGTGATCAGTGAGCATCCTTTGTTACAGGAGTTTGTAGAGCACTGGCTGGTAGAGCAAGGTGAATGACAAATGATATTCACATATAGTAGGATAATAATGCACTGCTCAAACCAACAGCTAAATATCACATCAGAAAGGCCAGTTAAATCTCTGAGCTTAGGTTATTTCTCCCCCTTTATGCAGAAGGACTTGGAACACCTGGAAGTTTAGAAACTGTATTCCTTTCCTTTCTCTAGCAGGTAGAATACACCAACCTGACTGACAGGTGTTTCTTATGGAGTTTGTGCAGGATACATCCACACAGGTTTAGAATTTGGGGGTTTGAGCTGAATGAATCGATTGGCACTTTCATGCAAATCAAATCAGCTTTACAGGATTTGCAAACAGCTAACAGAGCCATGCAAGGGTGTTAGAGCTTCTCTCAGTTGAGCGAAGAGCAGCAGTAATTGCAGGCACATAGGAGACATCCCCTGTGCCTTGGTGCCCCCTCCTGTCTTCTCCCCGCTGAGACTAGTGGTGGGAAACCAGCATTTCTGAAAGATGGAGTCTGTTAATTTACTCACTGCTCAGTGTCTTCTCTATGCCTTCTCCTAACAGAGCTCTGAATTTATCGATTTTATATTCAGCATCATCCAAATTTGGATGCTGCTTAGTTGTGTTGTGTGGAGATTAGGTAACTCTTTGAATTGACAATTCCTTTAATGCTATAAATTCTCTTTGGAATGAGTCCCATGACTTTTTTTTTTTTTCACCCAACACTTGTTGGGTGAAAAAAACACCCCAACATCCTGCCCCTGTTTAGGGTTAAGAAAGCACTAAACAAGCAGACCTGTGAACTGCTGGCCAGTTTGCAGCAATAGCTTGACATTTTTTACCTTAGCAAAAAAGCACAGTGGTTTCCATAGCAGTGTTTGCCAGAGCTTGTGTGAATACTGATCTCTCTTCTTTATTTTTAATTGATTTTTTTAAAAACCAATTATGCTGCTTTGTTTCTCTGCACCATGTTTTGTATTTTCCCCGTGTAATATTTTAGCTAATTAATTAATTGGTCAACCACAGCTGTTCTTGTCCTTTGTAGTGTATCGACCTGCTAGTCACTTCTTACAGAAGCTTGGGATTTGATTCAAGTGACACCTTTATCAAGCATCCACCCTGCTTTTCTTTTTATTTAGCTTTGGGTTGTTTTTTTCCCCTACACTGATTCTTTTCACGCTAAGGCTACAGGTCATAACCTAACTTAAAAAATACCTGCTGAAATAATAAGCTTTAAGTGCTTGTTTAAAATGAAAATGAGAAAGTTTGTGGGTTTCTTTTTTTAATTCAGACTTGAGGATCTGCACTGCTGCTAGACTGGAATTGACAGTGCATCCTCATATACCTAAATATTTAGACACCTTTAAATGTGTTTCACGCTAAGGCTACAGGTCATAACCTAACTTAAAAAATACCTGCTGAAATAATAAGCTTTAAGTGCTTGTTTAAAATGAAAATGAGAAAGTTTGTGGGTTTCTTTTTTTAATTCAGACTTGAGGATCTGCACTGCTGCTAGACTGGAATTGACAGTGCATCCTCATATACCTAAATATTTAGACACCTTTAAATGTGTTTTGATGGGGGATTATTTTTTTTAAAGTGACAAACTTACTTTTTTCCAAGTCTGATCTCTTAGGACTTGGAAACATGTGGTCAGAGGTGTCAGATAACTTGTCAGTCTAGTCAAAATTGTCCCTTTTCATGTCTGGCTGAAGACCAGAACCAAACCCAGATGTTAACTGGTGCACAGTTCCAGTAAGAAGTCATGCTGGGAAGTCTGTGACCTGCTCCTGGGTGATGTGCAAAACACAACTGCAGCTGCAGATGATTCTCCTTTTTTCCAATCTGCCTTCTGATAGGTTCATGTAGTCATTAGCATGGATTTTTCCAAATTCCCTCAGCACGCTTCCCCCTTACCCCATTATGTACTCTTCTTTATTCATCATTGTTGGCCTGCAAATAGGGTTGGCAGAGATGCAATGAAGACACCTTAATTAGCCATTAGTGTTCACATATTTTATTTCTCTGTAGTTTTACCTCAGGTGTCAGAAAGCAGAGGCAGGTTCTTCAGGATGGAGTTGTTGAGAGCATTCACCAAGGGTCATACTTTGCTGTTCTGCCCCCAGAATGAAACCCCTTTCAGTCTCTCTAATTAACACACAGAGACTTACTGGAAAGCTAGTTTCATGAAATTCATATTGAGTCACTGGAAGATGCTGCAGACGACTCCAGCATTCTGCCAACAAACAGCATTTTTATTCCAGCTAATTATTTTTTAATGATACTATTAGTAATTGGAACTCGCTGTACACAGCACACTCCAGATAAAGATCTCAGCAAGTTTTACATAACAGTAGTGTGAAGCCTCATAGAACATTTCAGATTAGGGTGAGTGGGTTTCTTTTATAGGCATTTTATACACAACTCACAGGCTGATGCTCTACTCCCAAATCAAACTGTGTCAGTGCCACAAGTTGGGGCTTAAACCTTGTCTGGCTCCATGCCCTGATCACTGTTTTACTTCATCATCTGGTTTTGTTCCTTCAAGGTGGTGTTTGTCATGGTCTCCCAAGGACTTTGCTGCACCAATTTAGTCCTGTACCTTTCACCTGGGCAAGAAGTTGCTGCTTGAGATCTCCCTGCTCTGTCACCAACCACTTCAACCTTGATTAAGCAACGCCAGACAGGGAAGGAAATCTTTGCATGTACTCTGCCAATGATTAATGCATGCTGCTTCACCCACAAACAAACAAGAAGCAAATGAATCATGATTTTGCAAATCGTTAAGCTGCTGAAAGAATAAAATGAAACACAAGCAGTGTAGCGTGCTCTGCTCTGCTCTGAGTGCCAAGTGGCCCAGACCAGCAAGTGGTGGAAGCTCCTGCCCCCCCAAGATGTCTGTGATTGTTATTCATAAATATCTCTGCCCCAGCAATAAATCATCCCTCAGTGCTCTGGAGCAGCAGCCTTTGTGCTGACAGCTAGGAAACCTGTGCTGGATAAACATGTTCATTCATAAAGGCTCCAGGTTTGGCTTTTGCCTGTGTTTCAAAATAGTCTGATGAATTTTAAATAAGAAAAAGCACAAGCATTCAAAGCTCTGTCACCCTATGTTAATTACATTTATGACAAGATATGACTAGAAAAGCTGAGGTTTCATCAGGTTTGAGAGGAGATAGGACTTGGTTGAGACTGAGGATGGGAGAGATGACTTGTCTGCTTGGAAAACTCTCTGGCTTTTCTACAGGAAAGGCTTCTTTCCAAAGTACCAGGAAAATCTTTAGAGATAAGAAACTCAGCTCAAAGCAAAGCCATATTCTTCACTGCCATTTTAAGGTATTTTCAGCGTTTGAATCCATGAATGCAAGAGCAAATGTCCTTTCTCCCTGTCTTCTGTACAGGTGCTTCAACTTTAGCTTTTTTTAGTCCTTAAGTTATGGACAAACATTCACATATACACAGAGAGAAAAGACTTAAGCTTTGGGATTTTGTTTTTCTGCTCACAGGAAAATGAGATTCAGTAGTCATTAATTCAAAAAATTAAATCAGTCCATTGTAAAGCTGCAGTAGGTGGTTTTCCTTGGTCGTTAAATTGTTTTGTATATCTCTGTCTGCACTTGAAAGATAAACTATAGGGAGAGGATTGCTGCAATATGTCATTCATTTTAACTAGTTTTTATCTTTCATATTAAAAAACAAAAGCAAAACACAGTAAAGAAGCAAATGAGCTAGGCCAAGAGCAGCTCTCAGTGCTGGTCAGCAAGTGTGCAGAAAGGTAAATGCAGTCTGGGGCCACACAGCCCTCAGGAGAGGGATAAATTCTGCCCCTTCAGTTTAGTAACTGAAACAGCAGTAATGTTTTAAGGCTGGAAAGAATTAGTTTTTCCCTCTTCAAGTGGAAAACAAGGGATTAGAGCTCATTACTGCTTAGGCAGAAAAACAAACCACTGTAGAACACCCAGTGCAGATTGCTGTGGTCCCTCTGTGTGTGTGAGTGAGGGACTGGCTGCACCCTGACTAGTGCATGGCACTGCAGAGACTCTCAGACTCTTTGCTTTAGGATTCTTGCTGCTTTGGTGTGTGTTGTCAAGTGAGGAGGTGGTGATGCTTAGCACCCAGCATTGATTCTTTTTTTAGCAGGCACTAAGTCACCTAAGTCTATAATTTCTGTTTCACAGGATATTGTTTGCAGTGATTGATTATTTTTTTTGTATTTGAGTTGTTGGGGTTTTTTTTAACTAGTTGTCTCCTAGCTGCCTGACCTGTTGTACAAGTCTGTTATCCATCAGGTACCAGACCTGAGATGCTCCTGTCTCCTGCTTTGTGTTGTTTGTTGTACACTAATGCCAGGTGCCAGGTCAGATAATGGGACAAGATCAGTCATAGCAGCTCTGAAGTGGCATTAGATCACTTTGTGGTGCTGCTGACCAATCTATACTGCTGAGTTCTGCTGCCTTTCACACATCTGTGAGCATTGTCTGTCTTGTCTGGTTCGATTTCTTCCTAACGTAACCCGAGTTTTAACATTTGTCTTTACTGTTTATTTGGTGTCAATTGAACAAAAAAAGAATAAAACTCTTCATAAATTTCTATGGATTCTTCCTGGGTTTTTTAACTCTTTGCTGCCAAGTCCTTGAGGACAGTATTGACAGATGCTGTGCCTTTTGTAGTTGTTGTAGGTGGGTCCTGTGCAAATTTGAGGCAGCAGTTTTTGGAAGTCAGCAGTGCTTTAGGTGTCTGCATGGTTGTGTGCCCCTTGGGGCATTGGTCTGAAAGTCTCAGAATGGCAACTCTTGTGTCTCAGTCTAGCTGTGATGGTATTACCTGACAGCTGTGTGGGCTGCCTGCTCAGCACAAGGTTCATGGAATATCAAGATCCTTTCTAATAAAGCTGTTTGATCTGTACTCACCCTCACGCACATGGTTATAATGTAGATTTGTACTTCTTGGCAGCTTTTCTTAAAAAAAACACGATCAAAGCTTTTTCCTTTTCTTTTTTTTTACCCCCCTAGACTAAGGAGGCATTAAACTCCTGATGGATTTTTAGAAAGACACCCATCCATGGTGTTAGAGAGCTTTTTACAGGCCCAAGCATAATATGCCTTGGGTGATCTCTGTGTGAAATGTTTTCCTAGTTAGCATGACTCAATTTCCAGTACATGTCTACCTGGCACTACCAAAGAAGACCTAAAGGATAACACCTTGGTATCAGGTTTTGTATTTTGGGAATATAGATCCAGAAGTGTGTGAGCAGAAGCTTTCTATGCCTAACCAAGGCATGGGCACGTAGGCTGGGAGCCAGGGAAGTAAAGTGACACAAGTTAACTTACATTTGGTAAAGCCAGATTTTAGCTTAGTGTTTCAAGGCAGTTTGCCCAACATCAGTTGGGTTTTAATTGCTTCATGTTTTTAAAGCAACCAAATCTTGACAGGAGCATCTGTGACAAAAATGGACTGGAAAATGTCAACTATCCTGAAATTAAACAGTTTGTCTTTTCAGCTTCTTTGTTCTTAAGATGCAATTTTGCTCTGTTACACCAGGTTCAGTTCTCATTAGTTCATATGGAATTACATTTGAAAGTGAAGGGTAGTTTGACCTCATGGTTAGCATTATTCCTATTCACTCTGCAATTACCAATACAGATTAATCTGGAAAAAAAACCAACATGTACCTACTTTAATTTTCATTAACAGCTGAACCATACCGTGATTCTAAAGGGGCAAGGCCTAGTAGGCACGTTTGTCTCTCTCTTCTATTTTATTTTTAATGTCACTTGAATGCTACAGACACCTCAGTAGGTAATCAGGATATCCTTAATTAGAAAATCTACTTAATTGGGACATCTTCCAGGGAAATGAATTAAGCCTAGTGGTATTTAATTATATTGCTTAGGGAAGCTTCAGTTTCTCTTATCTATGCTTTCATCAACAGTGTGTTTATGGCAATCTCCCTCTACTCAAAATACAACTTATTTGGGATAAACTGTGCATCAGAGTGAGTGAACACTACTTATAGGTTCTTTTCACTCAACCTCTATAGCTGTCAGAGCAGCTCCTGTAGTTATGGGTAAATCAGAATCCTAAGTTGGATCTGGCCAAGGTGAAGTTCATCACAGGACAGAGAATTTGGAGCAAGGTGATTCATCACATCAGTTCTCACAGTGTCTGAGGGTGAAGTATTGCACAGACTCCTGGAACCCTGTGGTTTAGCTCTGGCACTGGAAAAACCTCTTTTGTTTCTTAATGTTATTCCTCAGCAGCTAAAGCTGTTTGGAGCATCTCATAGTACTGCTTGATCTGAGCTTTAAATTGGATCTGAAGGTATAGACATCTTTGATACATAAACTTCTATTCAAATCCATGCCTTGGTATTTTCCAAGGCTGTTGATTATGCCACAGTACAATGTTCCAGTGGAAAGCAGGGGGAGGGAAAGGCTTAGATGTACCACTTCTGACACTGCAGCCACACACATGACAGTGAAAAATGAGAATTCGAGCATCTGTGCTGCTGCTAGAACTAATTTGTGGTGCAGTGTGCACTGTTACGTGTGATGACCATGTATTTGTGTTAAAAATATGTCATTGCAATGGAACATTGCTTTAGTTAACTAGGTCCATTTTCAAACGAAAGCATCAAACTTGCAAATCAAGCAGTTTGTTTTTAATTGCTGCATTTTAATGTCTGTTCTAATAAAAGATACTGTCTCTCTTTGCATAATTCCAAACTTGAAAAATGCTGAACTACAATGTCTGGAGTATGTGCCAACATTAGGACTTGGTTTTGAAGATGTGGTGCTAAAATAAAATCCATCTGAGCCTCCCTCAAATTGACACTCAAGAATCTTACTGATGGAAATGTTGTTAGCTGAGATCTACATACTTCAAACAAACTTTCTTTGAATAAGTCTGGTGGCATCCCTGCTTTATTAATTTTCTAGCCTGCCTCCAGCAAAAAACTTTTTCATGTGTCAGTAGCCTGCAACATTCAATTAATTTGCATTCTCTTGCTATTTAAGGACAAACTATATGGTCAATTTTGATTAAAAACTCTCAGTTTAAAAAATTAGCTTTTCCAAAATCAAATACCAGTGACTTGGTAATTCTAAGTGTCATTATTTGCACTAGAACTCTTGTTGCTCTTCCTTTCCCAAACGAGAGCGAGCGATGTTATACAAAAATCAAACACTGCAACATACAGCAAGTGCATAAGAATTAGGAAGTGGAAAAGAGCCAAGATTAGTTACACACAAAAGTGAAGCCAATTAGGCTGTTTCGTTTTCTGGTGAAGAGTAACTCAGAGAAGTTAAGCATCACAGCAAATTTTCAATTAAGTACAAGAGTTACTTTTCTATTTTAACAGTCGCTTTTGGTACATGGCTGGTATAATTAGGGACATACCTGGCATTTGAAAGACTGACATGAATAATGTAAAGGCCTTTAGTTAAGCCTTCCCGTTGTAATACTTGGCTTTTATTCTTAATGACTGCAAAAGATCAGGTTTTGTTAGCATTTCATCTACAAAACAGGTAACGCTGCTCATTTTGAAGAGCAGCTCCACTAAGTTTTGGCCTTAGTGTCCCATGGCAGCCTCAGCTCTGCAGCTCTGCAGCTGAGGGCACATGCAGAGGTAGATGCACACAGAGTACACAGCTTTCAGCTCAGCTGCC